>NW_005871600.1:435345-451425 GCF_000147115.1 Myotis lucifugus | reverse complement strand
GTAGTCCCCGACCTGGTGCGGAAGGCTTCCCGGCTGGTTGCTCTGTCAGCCAGACTAGCTGCCCCCCACCTGGTCCTCACCCTAACAGGTTCACCTCCCCGCCAGCCCTGGAAGTTATTCCAACAAGTAACTCA
The DNA here is from genome assembly GCF_000147115.1 of Myotis lucifugus. Taxonomy (NCBI): domain Eukaryota; kingdom Metazoa; phylum Chordata; class Mammalia; order Chiroptera; family Vespertilionidae; genus Myotis; species Myotis lucifugus. The sequence goes on along the minus strand of NW_005871600.1, from coordinate 451,291 downwards.
CATCTTCCCCGGGGAACCAGTGATCTCTTGTTACTACAAAGCCTGCTTCCTGTGGCCCCTGCTGGTGGCTGCCCGCGTATGAGTACAGCCTGGGCGGGGGGTCGGCCGCCTGTCTGCCCCCCTCCTCCCTCCTCCCTCTCCTCCCTCCCCCTCTCCGGGCTGTCTGGGTGACATGTCCATTGTCAGGTGTTATCCATTGTCAAGTGTTTGCCATCCCCAGGACCCAGGGGTGGGACTCCCTCGCCAGGGGGGCGAATGGAGGCGAACTAGGGGCTGCCCTGGGAACCTTCATGTTCCCACGTGCGGTTACATTCAGCGATGAGTGTTTCAAAGGGGCATCGGGCTTAAATAAACATAATAACTTAGTCGTTTTAGTTTTGGGTTTTGCTTTAAAAAACTAACGATTTTCCTTTCTAGGTGAAAGCAGCATTTAATGAGGAAACCCGCTGTTATGAAATCAGGACGGGCTCGGGCTGCAGACGGCACGAGGAGGTGTTCATCTGCTATGGCCCCCACGACAGCCGGCGGCTGCTGCTGGAGTACGGGTTTGTTCCCTGCGGGAACCCCCACGCGTGTGTCCCCGTCTCACAAGGTCGGATGAACTTCGGTTCCTATCACTAAGATGGTATACACTTCCCCATCTGGGGGTGAGGTTCTTTTAAGTTTTAATAAAAATGGCAATCCTTTTTTTTCCTTCTAAATATTTTTATTGATATCAGAGAGGAAGGGAGAGGGAGAGAGATAGAAACATCAGTGATGAGAGAGATTCACTGATCGGCTGCCTCCTGCACGCCCCCCAGTGGGGATCGAGCCCGCAACCCAGGCTTGTGCCCTGACAGGGAATTGAACTGTGACCTCCTGGTTCATAGGTTGACACTCAACCACTGAGCCATGCCGGCCGGGCAGCAATCCTTAAAATGTATGTTGTTTATTTTCTCCGAGGTAGGGCTCTGGCTCGCTTCACTCTGGCTGACCATGTAATTGCGATAATGAAGTAAACACAACGAAGCTTTGACCGACATTGAGGATGAGAAGAACCGAGAAGAGTTTATTGTGTTCGGTCAGACAGGAATGGAGGACCAGGAAGCGTGCTAAGGAAATGCATATTTAATAGATGGAAAGAAATGGAGATCTCTGTACTGAGACGTTTCACTGTCACTAAAGATGGAACAGGATTAGAAAGCCACACACATAAACATTCAGCACTGCTGTGTGTGAAGCACTGCTCACCACAGAGACGCATGCCAGTCCTTGTTCCGGGGCGCGGTGCGTGATGAAGTCCTGGGTTACGCTCTTTTGTGGCCATTAAGTAGCCCTCATCCTTGGTGTTATCTTTCTAAGATCAGGATTTAGCTAGTAAATTTATGCTGTGGCCCAGCTGGCGTGGCTCAGTGGTTGAGCGTTGACCGACCTATGAACCAGGAGGTCACCTTTCAATTTCCAGTCAGGGAACATGCCTGGGTTGCGGGCTCCATCCCCAGTAGGGGGCGTGCAGGAGGCAGCTGATCAGTGAGTCTCTCTCATCATTGATGTTTCTCTCTCTCTCTCTCCCTTCCTCTCTGAAATCAGTAAAAATATATTTAAAAAAACTTATGCTGTGAATATTCCCAGCATAGTGGGAAACAGTACGTGGAAGCCTGGTCCCTTCTGAGGCGGCAGGGACTGTCTCCACGCGTGCGGAGCAGCACAGTCACCGCGTGTATAATTGAGGTGGTTTTAATACAAGTTCTAGCGGAAATAGAAACGTGTCGAGGTGCTGCTACTCCATCCTACGGGCAGAATAATGCTGTTCTTTATGAAATAAAATAGAAATGCACAAGCGGGCCTTGCTGGTGTCTCAGAAAAGGGGCTTTGAGATTAGCCTCGTGTTATCAGAATAACTTTAACATGATGACCATGAAATGCTGACTTGTGATCAACATTTATGTATTAGTGATTATTGCATTTAAAAATAAAGACAAATACGAAAAGAAAATTTAAAAATACAAAAGTCCCTCATGACTCTGCTGCCCAAGTGGCTCAGCCACTGTTTGCATCCTCACTTTGAGTTGCTCAGGTTGTAGTCACAGTTGTGCAGACAGTTGTGAATCTGCGTTTAGAAACTCCGCGCCTCGTGTTGGTGCAGAGCCTGCCGCGGAGGTGGGCTTCCGAGCAGGCCCGCTGGGGGCGGTCGTCGGGACTGGGCTTGTTGGCCCGTGTGCCCAGTGGGAGCGTGAGCTGGGTTGCGGGTGTTTGGTCCCTGCCTCGTGGAGTTGTTGTGGCTTTTCTGGAGCTGATGACGACCTCATTGCGTGGGCCTTGACGAATAGACCTCTTTTTTGTATGAAATAGGTAAAACTATTTCCGTATGGCTTGATTGCAATGGGAAGGAAAGTAAGCTGAGAAGGAAAGGTTTATACTTTTGTCTGAATTACATCCTAAATCTCAGTCTGATTTTTTTTATGTAGATGTGCTTGTGAAATATCTTCCATCAACAGATAAGCAGATGAACAAAAAGATTTCCATTTTAAAGGATCATGACTTTATAGAGTAAGTGTTCCTCTCTCTCAAAATTGTTCCATCGGGAAATTGTGATGAGAAAATGGAGGTTAGGGTTCTGTAGGGATGAGACACCTTCTGACTCTCACCAGCTGGCAGGAAGGTGTTTATCGAGCACTTACTCTGTGCAGTGAGCGGTGCTTGGTGTTGTGGGGCACACGGGAGTGTAAGATACTTCCCCAGAAAGCTTTTCAGGGACGCGGAGGCCAGCTTGGACAGGAAGTCATGGTGCCAGAAGGGAGCCTGGATGAGTTGGTTGTGGCCCAGGTGGCATTGGTCTCTGAATGTGATACGGTGGGTGGCATCGGCTGGTGGAGGCCAGGCTGGCCCTCCCCGACCACGGCGTGGGCTCTGGGGATGGGGGTGGCTGGTGACTTCACACCCAAAGGGAGAAGAGGGTCAGGGCTCTCCCTTCGGTGATGAAGTGCAGTTGTGAGTGACCCAGCTCCGTCCCAGGCCGGTCGCGCTGTGGTGCTGCCGCTAGTTTAACCCCCAGACACCCCAGAGGTGTCAGCCTCCGTCTCCCTGTGACTGGCCGTGCCTGCCGCTGGGACCTCCTCCAGCTCCAGCTTCTGACCCAAGTGCATTGGAAAATGGCTTGCGTTTTTTTTTTTTTTAACATGAGAGATTTTCCCGTTACTCAGGCTTTATCATTAGATATTTGAAGACTTACTTTCCTTTTGTCTTTCTGACCAAGGCCGCAGGCTCCATAACGTTTAGTGGCCGCTTTAGAGAAACTGCTTTAGCCCTGGTCCCGAAGTACTAGTGACGGCTTGTCCTGTCCCCCCTCGCAGAAACCTGACGTTCGGATGGGACGGGCCGTCCTGGAGGCTGCTCACGGCCCTGAAGCTGCTGTGTCTGGAGGCTGGAGAATTGTGAGTGCACGTGGGCGGTCAGTCTGTAGCTCTGGGATGCCATCGTGGGCGTGGGCCGCGTGCTCTTGATGCCACTCACCCGCCGGCTGGGTGTTTCTCTCCTTAGTTTTCCGGGTTCTGTTTGAGCATCACAGTCAGAACTTCTAGTCTCTCCTCAGAGGTTCCCCCCTGGGACCTGCAGCTCCTTGTTCAGAAGTGTGGGCACAGGCACTGCCCAGAGGGGAGTCTGAGTGGGTGGTTTTCCCGGAGCCAACAGAGCTCCTGCCCCTCCCCCTCCTCCTCCCCCTCCCCTGTTCTGCCCCAGGGGCAGATCCAGGGAGAGGCCTGGGCGTTTTCATGGGGAGGCGGCAGGGGAGCCCCTGGTGTAACATGGGTCCTGGTCAGGCTTTTGGTACCCCCCCCCCCAACCCCCCCCCGTGGAAAGGACCGAGGCTCCCGTGGTGTGTGCTGTGCTGCCTGGCCCGGAGCTCCTGCAGCCGGTGCTGGTCTGGTCAGAGCCAGAGCAGAGAAGCCGTGTGCAGGGAGGATGTTCTGAAGGGTGAAGCGTCCCTGAGTGGTTGGGAGGGTTCCCTGAGATAGCTCAGCGCCCAGAAGTGGTGGTGCTGGCTCAGTGGGGCCTCTATGTTTTGGTTCTGCATTTCTTTTTTTAAAATTTATTTTGTTGATTTTTTACCGAGAGGAAGGGAGAGGGATAGAGAGTTAGAAACATCGATGAGAGAGAAACATCGATCAGCCGCCTCCTGCACACCTCCTACTGGGGATGTGCCCGCAACCAAGGTACATGCCCTTGACCAGAATCGAACCTGGGACCCTTCAGTTCGCAGGTCAACGCTCTATCCACTGAGCCAAACCGGTTAGGACTGGTTCTGCATTTCTAAGCGCCTTCTGTTTACTTGCACCCGGATGTTGCCGCAGGCCCAGTCACCGTGCCTTTCACCGTCCAAGCCACTTCCTCTGCCGATTCTGTACGCCCAGCATCTGTTCCTCCACCCTCCTCCCATTAGTGCTTCTCTCAGCATATGGAGTGGCGCTGCCACCTTCGGCTCAGCATCCTGCTGTGGCTCCCTCTTTAAAAAAAAATGTTCTTACTGATTTCAGAGAGAGGAGGGGAGGGAGAGAGACTCACCGATCTGCCGCCTCCTGGACTCCCGCACGCCCCTCACTGGGGATCAAGCCCACTACCCCGGGCATGTGCCCTGACTGGGAATCGAACCGTGACCTCCTTGGTTCGTGGGTCGACGCTCACCCACTGAGCCACGCTAGCCGGGCTGCTCTTGCTCCCTCTTGCCCACCCTCAGACATGTATCCTACCTGCCGGCCCACTGCGCCCGGCCCAGGGTCGCGCGGTAATGAGAGTGTCGGGCCCGCTTCCTGCTCTCGCCGTGCCTTCTTGTGAACCTCGTCCGTGTCAGCACAGGAGGAGCACGGGCGGGAGCGTGGGGAGTGCCTGTGGGGGGTTTATGAGAGGAATCCACTGTGTGACGGGCTTTGCGATGCTTCTGGAAACAGGAGAGGGCTGTGTGTGTTGTTTAGTTGTAAAAGTCGTCTTATTTTTTGAGACCCTGCTGAAATGATCTTATAAACATTTTGGTTCTAGTCCTCGCTGGAAAAAAGTCCTTCTTGGGGAGAGAATTTCAGATACAAATGAGAAGACGAGTTTGGACGTCGCCCAGAAAATATGCCGTTATTTCACAGAGGAGGCTAGTGCTATGCTTCAAAAGGTATGTTTCTATAATTTTGCATCTTTTTTTAATGTATTTTTTTATTGATTTCAGAGAGGAAGGGAGAGGAAGAGAGAGGTAGAAACATCAATGATGAGAGGGAATCATTGGCTGCCTCCTGCTCGTTGGAGCCCGCACCCCAGGCATGTGCCCTTGACCGGAATTGAACCTGGGACCCTCCCGTCCGCAGGCTAATGCTCTCTCTGCTGAGCCAAACCTGCTAGGGCTTGCATCTTTTTCTTAAAGAAGTGTTTTGATTAAGAAGTGACTTGTTTTGGGCACGTTGGATAGGGATGGTACACCTTCTTTGAGTGTTGCTTAATGTGACCCCTGTGAAAGGGTCGTTCGACCCCCAAAGGGGTCTTGACCCACAGGATGAGAACTGCTGCCTTAAATGCATGAACATTGATGTAATCTGTTTTTTGACTGTTAACATTCTGTCTGCACCTTTTAATAGGTAAAATTATTGCATGAATTCTTGGTAATAGATTTTTAAGTACTCTTTTCCTTTTATTTTTACTTAGTAACTATTTTAATTAAATGAGAAAACAGCTGCTCTAGTCGGTTTTGCTCAGTGGATAGAGTGTTGGCCTGTGAACTCAAGGGTCCTGGGTTCGATTCTGGTCAGGGCACATGCCTGGGTTGTGGGCTTGATCCCCAGTGTGGGGCGTGTAGGAGGCAGCCAGTCAGCGATTCTCTCTCATCATTGATGTTTCTATCTCTCTCCCCCTCTCTCTTCCTCTCTGAAATCAATAATAAAAAAAACCCCAGCTCATTTGAATAAAAACAAAACTGGGATTTAAAATATTTTAAGGAACTTTGAAGGCAACATTGTGCTAAGTGGCATAAACCCGAATGCAGAAGACAAACTGCGCGGCTCCCCCTCTGGGACCGACGGTGGAGGATGCCAGGGCTGGGGAGGTTGTGTTTAATGGGGACAGTGTCCGGTGATGATTACATAACATTGTGGACATTCTAAATACCACTGTCCGTTCATTTAAAAGTGCTCAAAATGGTAAATGTTATGTATGTTTTATTATATTAAAAAGTTTAAAAATAACTTCCAGGTTTCTCACATGAAAGATAAAGAAATGGCGTTGATACACCAGCTCACTTTGGTGGAAACGTTGTGGACAGAAGAGCTGAAGATCCTCCGGGCATCTGCCGAGACCCTGAGCGGTTTGCAGGCCGCTGTTCGTGACTCACCCACGTGCCTCCGATCGCCTCCCCTGCTGGGTGTCGCCCCCTCTGCGGGGTGTGACGCCTGAAACACTGTACACTAAGGTTCGTTTTACCCTGAATCCTTTCTAGATCTTGGCTCTGGATTTATACTGTTCACAGCGTTTTCACGCCTGTTAATAACATCAGGACAAGGGGGCGGGTGTCAGAGCAGGAATATCATTCCACGGAAGCCAAGAGCTGCTGCTTAGAAACACTGGACATTGTCGAAGCACAACACGATGCGGTGTTCCCTTCTGGGTGCAGGATGAGCTGCTTCCACTTCTCCCAGCTGAACGTCTCCAAGGACCATGGCGACCGGGGTTCTGGGAGGCAGGAGAGGGAGTACTGCCAGTCGCCGCCCGTCATCTTGAAATGCAGCAGCCCATGCTGCGTACAGCTTAATCCCAAGCTCAAGTACACGAGTCCTCGGCTCAGCCGGTCAGTGCCACGTGAGCGGCAGAACACACGGTGCTCAGCACTCGGTGCTCGTCCCGGCCTCCTGTGAGAACAAGCCCCACTGGCCCTTCACAAGGGCTGGGCTGGTGTCTGAGGAGCAGAGCAGAGTTGGGCTCAGCAGTGAGCTGGAGACGCTTCCCTCTTCGTCCACTGGGTGGCGCGAGAGGACCGGGAGCCGGAAGGCTGGCTCCTCAAAAGCAGGCAGTTGTGTTCAGTGGGAGTGGGATCTGGACAAAGCAAAGCGACTCTGTGCTCCTGGGACAGAACGCAGGTGTCCCTGCTCTCCTGGGGGCCTTGGCCTCCTTGGGTGAGAACAGGCAGCCTCACAGCAGTTCAGGGCGAAGGGGCCTGGCCAGGTGTGGGGCTCAGAGGTGAGGGTGGGGGGGTAGGTCATAAGATGCAGGACTGCCTGTCAGCCTACGACAGGCCATAAGGAAATGTCAGTGTGTGGCCCTTTTTCTTGAGCAGAAGAAAATGCCTCATCGCAGGGAGCAGGTTTTAGTTCCATGTCTTCGAGAGCAGGCAGGCAGGTCCTGGCCAGGCAAACAGGAAGGCTCATTCCAAGGGTGTAACCTGAGCCCCCACCCAGAAGGGGGCCTGCTCCTGTGACGGCTTCTGCCAGGCGTGTCTGGAGCCGGGAAGGAGCCTTCCTCTGACGGGCTGGCCGTCCGTCCTCAAAGGCGTGCGTTTGACGTGAGGACAGAGCCTCAAGGTCGAGTGGAGTGTGCCCGGTGTCCTTGGACTCCTGCGTCCACGTTGACTGACAGGCTCCGATCCCAACCGGCTGGTGACAGGCGTCAGGTGGCCCCGCACATCACTCGTTTGAAATGATGTCTTGGGCCTGCTGGGCCGTCCCAGGGCCCCGTTGTCTGTCCTCAGGTGGAGACGCGCTCACCGTGCAGGTCCTTGGACCCTCCGCGCCACCTCTCCGTGATGCACATCCCGCCCCGCCTCGAGCGGGCGGCATTCCATGCAGAGCGCCTGCAGGGCCTGGCGAGCCCCTGCTGCAGGTTTGAAGGTTCCCCTGGAACTGGACGCGGAGAGAGACCCACACGTGGCCGTCGGTCTGATCGGAGTCGCCTGACGGTGGCGGCTGTTTGTCTGGAAGCCATCTTGCTGAGGAGGTCAGGTGGGGGTCAGGCGCTGTTTCTCATGTGGTTTAATGTGCAGGCGAGGCTGGAGCCATGGCTCACGTGGGCTCGACAGAAACTGAGAGGAAGGATTCCGTCTCCATTCGGGAGCAGGAGCAGCGTCCTGGCAGGGCCGCGGGAGCCCATCTTCCTCCTTTATTATCTGTGGTGGCAGGAGCCCCGGAGCTCACCTACAACCCGCTCCCCACGGGGGTCTGCAGCCAGCAGCGCCCGCGCCCCGGGAGCTCGCCGGTTAGAAAGGAGACTCACACCCTGGCCTGCCGCGTCCGAGTCTGCGCAGTGACGGATGTCAGAAACGCTGCCCCCGAGTCAGATCCGCCGCCCCGGGCCAGCTCTCCGGCGTCTCCAGGGCCCGCGTGGGTGCGGGGCCAGCTCGGTGCCAGGCTGTGCCATCCATGCATGGAGTCCTCCTCGCCGGGCACCGTTCTCTCGATGGATGGGGAAAGCCCGGCTCAGGCCAGGGGGCGAAGTCCCTGCCGCAGACAGCAGAGCCGGGGCCGAGCGCGGATGGGGCCAGGGATTTGCGCCGAAGCATCTCTGCGCAGACACCTTTGCAGCAGACGTTTCCGCGCAGACATTTCTGCCTCATAACTAATGGGCTGTGAGGCATTTCTGCCGTAAGAGAGAGAGAATGACTGGCTGGCAGGTTTGTTGTTTGGCTTTATTTCTCTATTGACGAAGCAGTCAAGTGCCGTAAAAATAAAAATAACTGGTGGCGATTTGCTTTTCTTGTTTTGCTTCATTTCTCCATGGATGAGGTTCTCACAGTCGCTCCTGTTTTAGGTTAGGTCGCGTGTAGCTCTCAGCCAGCCCTTAGCATCGTTGGCACTTGTCCCCGATGACATGACTTCCCCAGGAGCTGGGTTCTCATCCTGCAAGAGGACACGGGGAGGGGAAAGCAAGGCCAGGCCCCCGAGGGCAGAGCCAGGCCCACGGCTCCCACGGAAGGAGAAAGTGCTTCGGCGCCGTCCACAGAACAGAGTCTGCTGTTTGTGCGGTGTTGCCATGACTACAGTTTAAATGTAGTCACATAGTCTGCATCTCACAGGAAACTTTTGAATTTTGTTTTTCACCTTTTCATGTTTCATTATGCCCTTCCAAATGTCCCTCTTTTTTATTTATTTATTTGTTTATTTATTATTTTATTTTATTTCTTTTTTTTTTATTGCTTAAAGTATTACAAAGAGTATTACATATGTCTCCTTTTTCCCCCGCCCTTGACAATCCCCTGGCCTCCCCTACCCCCCAGTGTCTATGTCCCTCTTTTAAATATCGTGATTTTACCTTTTTAATGGTAAAAGGTAACTAGTTATGTGGTGAGGATGTTTGCTGCAGGGATGCTGTGGCCACGGTATGGGCCAGAGCATGTGGTGGGACGGACTTCTCCCGGCCCATTTCTGGCTGCCTGGGGTTCTGGGACAGGAAGGCCTAGCGGAGGAGGACAGGCGGGGGGCTGGGGTGTGGGGAGGACCGGGCAGTGCCCTCTGCGCTGGCTGTGCCTGTTCTGTCCTGTGCTTCGGTCCCCGCAGCCGGCTCTGACGTGCTGCAGGCTCGCAGGTGGATGGAGCCGGCGGGGCTGCCGGCAGTCTGGGGTCTGGGGGTGATTTCACGGCATTGTTGGCGCCCATTAGTTCAGATTTGTGCAGAATGACGGAGCAGCCCCCAGTGCCCTTCCTTTCTTTATTGCGTGTTTTCTTTGTGAGGGGAATAAAGAGCCGACTGCCTTTTAAGGGACAGGAACACTGAGTTTTGTCTTCCCATCCCATTACTGTCAAACAAGTCACCTGAGAACTCGGGTCACATGGTCCGGCTTGCAGGAGCGCGGCGCTCCCGAGAGGACGGCTCACAGGGGTTCTCAGCAGACCGAGAAGAATGCCTTTTATCATGTTCTGCTTTCTACCTCCCACTGTTTTATTTCCCTTCCAGCATCACTCAGGCCCAAATGGTATTTGTCAGGAGTAATTGGCGAGCGCCGGAGGCTGTGTTCAGTCTGCTTGAATGGAAAATCTCAAAGCGGTTGTCATGTTGAAAGAAAATACTACATTTGATCTTTTTTTATGATTTCTGCAGACATGGTGCGTGTCTGCATTTTTAGCCTCATGGCCCCTGTACATTTGGGGGAAACGCCCTGCAGGAAGTAGCACTTCGAAGTTCATTCACCTTCTGCGGAGAAGCAACCCCCGCACATGGGGGTCACTTAGAAACCAGATTTATTTCCACTAGGGGCTCGGGAGCCGCTGGGCGCAGGGTGCTGGACACCCACTCCGGACGTAGGGCTTCGCGTCTCGTGTCCGTTCCTGCGAGGATGTTTATTCTTCTGGGTGAAACGGTGCCTGAGGGCGGTGGCGGCCATCCTCCAGCCCTGCGCCGGCCGGCCTCTCGCCGCCCCTTTCCGGGCAGGACGTCGGGCCCGCGGGGAGACTCCTGGTCAGAGAGCAGAGCGGCGAGACCGAGAGCGAGGCCGGGCATGCAGACGGCCTCTCGGACGGTCCCAGCACGGGGCACAGGGGTCAGTGTGGAGGCTTTCCAGGGGCACGCAACCCCGTCGAAGGCCCCGTCCTCCATGTTCCCACGTGTATCCACACACGCCCTGAGGAGTGCCCTCGCCGCCACAGGCCGCAGAGCCGGGGGACGGACGCCCCACCTCTCGGACGGTCCCCAGCACGGGGCACGGGGGTCAGTGTGGAGGCTTTCCAAGGGCACGCAGCCCCGCCGAAGGCCCCGTCCTCCATGTTCCCACGTGTATCCACACACACCCTGAGGAGTGCCCTCGCCGCACAGGCCGCAGAGCCGGGGGACGGACACCCCACCTCCCGTCTAGAGCGCTGGGCTGCTGAGTCATGAGTCATGAGTCACCACCGTGTTGTAGAAAACTCTAGATTGGGGGTCAGCAAACTGTAGCCACTCCCTGTATTTATAAATAAAGTTTTTTAAAAATGGGAAATTTTTTATTGTGGTAAAATATGCATAACATAGAATTTGCCATTTAAACCATTTTAAATGTACAATTCAGTGGCAGTGAGTATCATGTTGTGTAACCATCACCATTTCCAAAACTCTTCCATGGCCCCAAACAGAAATTCTTTACCCATTAAATGGTAACTCCCCAGCCCCCTCTCCCCCAGTACCCGCTAACCTCTAATCTATTTTGTCTCTGTAACTTGTCTGTTCTCAATATTTCATGTAAGTGGAATCATGTAACATTTGCCCTTTTGTGTCCGGTCTGTTTCACTTAGCACAGCTTCTGAGGTCCAATCACGTAGCAGGTGCCAGGACTCCCTTTTTTATGGCTAATACTCCACTGTATGTAAGGGCTACATTTCTTTTTTCTTCTTAAATATATATTTTTATTGATTTCAGGGAGGAAGAGAGAGGGAGAGAGAGAGAGAGAGAGAGACATCAATGATGAGAGAGAATCATTGATCGGCTGCCTCCTGCACGCCGCCTCCTGGGATTGAGCCTGCAACCTGGGCATGTGCCCTTGGCTGGTATCAAACTTGGGACCCTTCAGTCCTCAGTCTGACACTATCCACTGAGCCAAACCAGCTAGGGCCACATTTCTTTCTTTCTTTTTTTAAAATATATTTTATTGGTTTTTCACATTTCTTTTTTGAGGGGGACATTTTCCTCTAGCCTCTTGGGTTCAGTGGCTGGGGCCTGTGAATTAAACCGACAAAAGATAGATCAACAGGAGTAAAGATTTATTTTGCGTGTACACAGGGGCTACACAGAAAAGCCATGAAAAAGCCAAGAAGTAGTTAGGCTTAAGAGCTTATGTACCATTTTACAAAAGGGCAGTAAGTTGTAGAGAAGTGACTAGACAAAGGAAGAGAGATTTGGGCTTCCCGGGGGAAGGTAAATTGCGGGAAGCTAATGGAGGATAAGGGCTGTTTAGTAAGGTTCGTTACACCGACTCCAGTTGGCAGGCCCCGTGATAGGAGTCTGGTGATTCAGACTTGTCTCTTCCTGGCATGAGGGGCGGAGGGTGGGGGTGGGGGGGAACCTTTCCAAATGGAAACCTACGCTCAGGTTTTTGGCCCAAAGGAGGGTGGAGAGTTCCTCGTGCACCTGCTGTTTCTCAGGCGCCTTCAGCGGAGGAGCCCGTACGCCAACGTGGCCCCTTTTGGGGCAGCCTTTTCTGACCCCGTTCACACGGTTCAGCCCAGTGCAGCACGTAAGGGATGACACGGACGTCCAAGCTGTAGAGATGTGTGTGTATCTGGCACAACGACAGCCCGGCGTGGACTCCGAGTTTCAGAAAATATCAACAAATGTTGTCGGGAAATGAGGCAAATGACGCTGTGCTTTTTTTGGGTGACTTTTATAAAACAGCCACGTGTTGGGTAAAGCAGCCACGAAAGATCTCAGAAACCCGTCACTCTATAGGCAAAAACATCATGTTGCTGATGTAATTATTGAGACTTACTTTTTCAATGTATTTTAAGGAATAGGTTATATTTAAAAGGGGTGTTGGTTTTGTTCTGTATCCCAAGGATAACGAAGCAAGCATGCACCATAATAAATACGTTTAAATAAACATGATTTTTGCTAAAAATCACAACAAATGGAATTCACTGATTTTTGAATGTTCCGGTGGAAGAGGTGAGGCCCTGACCGCACAGGTGCTGGCTCTCAGCTAACAGGGACACAGCAGATCCAAGCGACCGGACCCCCTGGGATGCGTGCCTGAGAGTTAACTGGAAAGCGGAAGTTAGTGCCGCTGGTTGCACATCTCTGCGTGCTAACTGCTCGGAGGAGGACGTGGCGGCGTTCTCGTCCACATGAACGCACGCGCCGCTCACGCATCCTTTGCTTATCCTTGCTGCCTGTCTTACCGAAAATGTACTCCCAGCCCTGGCCGGTGTGCTCAGTGGTCAGTGTCGGCCTGCACAGCGGAGTGTCGCAGGTTAGATTCCTGGTCGAGGGCTCGTACCCCCACCCCCAGTTGGGGATGCAGGTCCCACCCCCACCCCCAGTTGGGGTGCATGTGGGAGGCACTCAGGCATGTGTCTCTCTCACATTAATATTTCTCTCTCTCTGCCCCTCCCCCCTCCCTCTCACTCTCTCAAAATCAATGGAAAAAATATCCTCACTCCTTGGGTGAGGATTAAAAAAAAGAAAGAATGTATCCCGAGTGAAATTCAGAAGAAACAGCAACTGCAGAACCACACCTCCCAGCAGTACAGCCACAGCCAGGGCCTTCGGTTGCGTGCGGCGGGACCTTCTCCTTCCTTCTGGCCCACGGTGTCCTCTCCTTTTCCTAAATCGAGGAAGTGCATCCGAAACGACACTATTCCAGGGATGACATCGGACGGACCCTAAGTTATCGGGAGAGTAATTAAACCTCATGTCAGTGCTGTTCCGTTTTTATTACTGATTTGTGCACACCCGGTGCTGGCCGGGAGAGGGGGAGTGTTGGTCTCAGGCAAGAGGACGTCCCGGCTGAGCACGCGGGGCTTCCCCAGCAGCGCAGGGCAGCTTTCTGGGAAGAGACGGCCGAGCAGGGCAGAGAGGGCGCTTCCTGTGCAAGTTCTCGGTGCCCAGGCTGCCCGAACAGCCAATCCTCAAGGGGTCACATTTTTGCTGCTTGCATGAAAAGTGGGTACAATAAGGGTGCACCTTGCTAACAAGTTGATGTCAGCCTGCAGGCCGTCTGGGCTCAATCTTCTGGAAGAAAGAACCGTGGATGGGGCCGCTCAAACAGCAAGCGTTTATGACTCGGTGCCCAAGGTCACGGAAGGTCAGGATCGGTGAGCTGGCAGATTCTCTGTCGGTGAGGGCTCTCTTCCCGGTGTGCGGGTGGCCGCCTTCTTGCTGGGCCCTGACGGGTGGGGGACAGAGAGAAAGCTCTGGTTTCTTTTTTTCTAAGATACTAATCCCATCTGGGGGGCCCACCCTCATGACCTCTGACCCTAATTGCCTCCCAAAGGTCCCACCTCCCAGCAGACCCTTCACATTGATGATTCGGTCTTTACCTTACGAATTTTGGGGTGACTGACACAAACATTGAGTTCCTAGCAGAAACCCGAGCGAGGAACTCAGTTAAAACCTGCAGGACTCCTGGCCCAGAGAAACTGAAACAGTACATTTGTGTGGCCAGAAGCCACTGAGTTTGTGGTAATTTATGCAGCAACAGAAAATTAATGGAGGTAACATTTCAAAGACCACTCCTTTATATTAGCAAAAAAGCATGTTAATGATCAACATACAGTAAATTGTGAAAAGTAATGCTTGATAGCTCAGGAAATTGCATAGATTAAATGCCCCCGGAAAGGGCTTTTTCTTTTTTTATTCATTAAACATCGTCACTCCTGCTGGGACCCCATGGCTGAGGGGCTGGACGGGGGAGAGAGGAGAGGGTGCTCTTGTATCTTTCCCGAGAACTGGCCAGGTGTGGTCCGCCCTTGGGTGGCCCGTGCACCTTATCCTGGCCCTGGGACAACCTTGGCCAGCGGAAGCCACAGTCCGTCCTGGCTGGCACCTGTTCTGGGGTTTCTGCCTTGGAGGGGAAATCTCTAGGCCAGGGCATCCGACTTACAGAGAGCGATGGGTGGGAAAGACGGCCCAAAATACATGGGCCACATCGGGTCGGATTTCTTTTCTCTAGAGCATGAGACAATTATTTTTTGAAACCTTGGTACTTAGTAAAAATTGTTTGGGTGAATCCTCCTCGCCCGGCGCCGCCACCTGGCCTCCCCCTTCTCTGGGCGCCAGCATAGCTGTTGGTGTGGCACTGGGTCCTGTCCCAACTCTGTGTTTACAAAGGGATTAAGAGAGGGAGAGGGAGAGAGAAACATCAATGGTGAGAGAGAATTATGGATCAGCTGCCTCCTGCACGCCCCACACTGGGGATGGAGCCTGCAGGCATGTGCCCTGACTGGGAAGCAAACCGTGACCTCTGGGTTCATAGGTCAACACCCCACCACTGAGCCATGCCAGCCAGGCAAAGTGCTTTCTAAAGGAAAAGTGATGATCAAGTCTGTTGGCCTTTTATCACCCTTACTTTGGGAGCGTTTTGGATTTTTAAAAACGTTACAGCATTTTCTTTTCTTTGGCTTTGATGAGGTCAAAGGTAGTTGCATGCTTTTCTAGCTTGTGAGGCAACAGAAAAGCAGACTGAGAAGTACCTTAATGGTTGTTGTTGGATCCACAATGAAAATGAGAAATCAGATGGAGGGCTGTTTTATTTTTTTTGGCAAATTAAAAAAAATGTCCAGTCATTTGTACAAATGGTTTAAAAGCCTTGAGATTTTAGGAATGTGTATTTGCAATTATTCTCCTTTAATAATTAATTACTAATATGTTTTAATCACTGAGAACATTGTTTTGATCATTAAGAATTTACAATGTAAAGATTATTTCAAGGTCAAATTTCAAATGTTAATCACTGTAATCTAATGCATGTAAATCTCTGCTGAATTCAGTTTAAAAATAAAAAGTAAATGACTAATTCGAGCTAGCACACTTACTGGAAATCGCCTTTTATTATTCTCTGCTGTGGTTCAAGGTCGCTTCTTTAATCAAACCTCAGCGCTTGATGCAGAGTCATTCCTCCCCCTCCTTCCCTGAGATACAGCTCCCCCAGGAGCCTCCCAACTTGCCTTTTCTCTTCGTTGTTCTCCACTCGTCTTTAATTATTGCTGCTGCTCTTATGCTTCTCCCTCCCTCCCTTCTCTCTCTCTCTCTCTCTCTATCTATCTATCATCTATCTATCTATCTATCTATCTATATATATATATATATATATATATATACTTCTATTGATTTTAGAGAGGAAGGGAGAGGGAGAGAGAGATAGGAACATCCAATGATGAGAGAGAATCAGGGACCAGCTGGCTTCTTGCACCACCCCACACTGGGAATCAAGCCTGCAACCTGGGGCCCTGTGCCTGGACAAGATACAGAAACGGGACTCTCTGGTCTCAGAGAAGTACGTAAAACACTGAGCCATGTGGCCGGGTCTCCCTCTTTTTTTTCCTTCCTC
>NW_005871600.1:432978-434994 GCF_000147115.1 Myotis lucifugus | reverse complement strand
GGGCAGGCCTGTCAGGTCAGCTCGCTGCAGAGAACCGGAATGCCCTTATGTTGGCCCCCGCGAGCTGTCCTTCCCCCTGAGCCCCCCCCCACACGTTTCTGGGTGAAATCTGGCTTTTAGTTCTGTCCAGTTTAAACCCCCCGTCTCATCCATCGATTTATTTAGAAGTCATTTCATTTCATCCACGTAATGAATTTCAGTGCTGCTCAGCAGCAGCCTAAAGAGAAGCATCAGTCCAGTAGCCTCCCTCTCTTTCCTAACAGAGTTTTGGGCGGGAGGGGTGTGTTTGCACGTCCACCTCCCGGCTGGTTCTGTTGTCCGTAGCCTTGAACTTGCAGCTTGGTGTGGGCTCAGGCAGCACCTCTGAGGCTGTGCTGTCGCCCTTGGTAACCACACTGCTGAGGCGTTGCCCCTGGCTGTCAGCTCGGGTCCTTGCCCTGCGGGACCCAGTGTTCCGGGACCTCGATCTTTGACGCCTGGTTCCGAATGGCCACGCTCTGCTGCTACGTGTTGTAGGGGTGCGGGCCTGGACTGGAACACGGCAGCCTGCGGTAGCTCTTCACAGCCTGACACACAGGGAGCCAGACTCCGTCCTGGTGCCTCACAGGACAAGCAGTACCCTGTTGGCGTGTTATCATAGACCGTGTGTCTGTGCGCAACCCAAAGTCACAGTGTTGAAACCTCACCCCCCAGGGTGGTGGTTGTGGGGCCTGAGAGAAGTGGTTGGGTTCAGATTAGGTCATGGAGTGGAGCCCCCGTGATGGGCTAAGTGCCCTTGTGAGCAGGAGAGACCTACCTGCTCTCTCTCTCTCTCTCGCTCTTCGCCCCCAACCCCCCCACCATGTGAGGATTCAATAAGAGAAGATGGATGTGCCCTGGGCGGGTGGCTTAGCTGCTTAGCTGCTTGGAGCATCATCCATGCACCCAAAGGTTGGGGGTTTGATTCCTGGTCAGGGCACATACCTAGGTTGCGGGTTCTGTCCTCAGTCTGTGCAAGAACCAGAGGCAACCGATGGATGGTTCTCTCTCAACTTGATGTTTCTCGCTCTCTCCTTAAAATCAAGAACATCTATCCTTGGGTGAGGAATGCAGAGAGAAGGTGGCTGTCTGCAAACCAGGAGGAGAGGCCTCAGCAGAACCTGGCCACGCGGGTTCTGACCATGGACTTCCTGGATCCTGCGGCTTTCTCCCCGTATGCCGTGAGTAGCATCCGTGTACATGTAAAAAGTTGGGCCTGCTGGTGTGGCTCAGTGGTTGAGCATTGACCGGTGAACCAGAAAGTCACAGTTTAATTCCCAGTTGGGGCACATGCCCAGGTTGCGGGTTCCATCCCCAGTGCGGGCGTGCAGGAGGCAGCTGATCCATGATTCTCTCTCATCATTGATGTTTCTATCTCTCTCTCCCTCTTGTCTCTGAAATCAATAAAAATATATTTAAAAAAATTAAAAACCATAAGGTGATACTTTTTTTGTTGTTGTTAATCCTCATCTGAGGATATTTTTTCCATTGGTTTTTAGAGAGAGTAGAAGGGAGGGAGAGAGAGAAACATCAATATGAGAGAGATTCACTGATTGTTTGCCTCCAACAATGCGCCTGATCTAGGCTGGGGATTGAACCTGCAACCCAGGTACGTGCCCTTGCCTGGCAATCAAACCCGAGACCCTTCGGTGCTCGGGCCAACGCTCCAGCCATTGAGCCACACTGGCCAGGGCAAAGTGATTTTTTTTTTTTTGATTTTTTACAGAGAGGAAGGAAGAGGGATAGAGAGTTAGAAACATCGATGAGAGAGAAACATCGATCAGCTGCCTCCTGCACACTCCCTACTGGGGATGTGCCCGCAACCAAGGTACATGCCCTTGATCGGAATCGAACCTGGGACCCTTGAGTCCGCAGGCCAACGCTCTATCCACTGAGCCAAACTGGTTAGGGCCCAAGTGATATTTTAAAAAAATATTTTAAAAAAAATTTTTATAAATTCTTGTTGTTGAAAATTTTACATATGTCTCCTCCGCCTTG
>NW_005871600.1:417853-431203 GCF_000147115.1 Myotis lucifugus | reverse complement strand
TCGGTTTCAGACGATCAAAACAGCCTTGTGCTCTTCTTGGGGTGATGTTGACATCTAAGTAAGAGTTCTGGCATTTCTTTCCGAGGGGGTAGCAATAACCTTGACCTGGTGGAGGCCCGGCGCGGGGGAGGCTGTGCGGGGCCCGGGGGCCTCCTGGTGGGGGACGGGGCTGGGCAGGGGCCCGGCGGGTGTGCAGCGGGCAGGGACCTGGTATATAGCGAAAACAGCAGCCATGGCCGTGGCTGGGGCGGGGGAGGGGGGGTGCTGATGCCTTGGCCTGCTCCTCGCATCAGGGTGAAGCTCAGCCCAGCCCGGCCGCGTGGCTCAGTGGTTGAGCGTCAACCCAGGAACCAGGAGGTCACTGGTTCGATTCCGGTCAGGGCTGGGGATTGGATTGCAGCTCGATCCCCAGTCGGGGGCGTGCAGGAGGCAGCCCATTGGTGATGTTCCTCTCTCATCGGTGTTTCTATCTCTATCCCTTTCCCTTCCTCTCTCTCTCTAAAAATCAATAAAAACATAATTAAAAAACAAAGAAGTGAAGCCCACTCCTCGCTGTTGTAAAATGGTTCCTAGGCAGGGCTGTGGGGTAGGCAGGGCTGTGGGGTAGGCAGGGCTGTGGGTAGGCAGGGCTGTGGGGTAGGCAGGGCTGTGGGGAGGTTCGGGCCACTCCTTGCTCCTGCTCCCAGCGTGGGGAGGAGGTAAGCCCTGACTCCTTTACCAGCCGAGAGACAGGGTTTCGCCGAATCCCGTGCCTCTGGCTCGCGCTCAGTGGGCCCGGCAGGGAGCTCATGGACAGCTTGGACTGGAGGAGGGTGCGGGATCCCTGGGGAAGCCAGGAACACGGGTGGGGCGTGAGGCCCGGAAGACAGTGGGCGGCCTCCAGTGTAACCCGCTGCATCCTCACTCGAGATCCCGCCCGAGGGAAAGGCCTGGAGCCGGGTGTGGGCACTCGCCCTAACCCGCTGACTAGACCGGTAACAGCACCCTCACCTCGGTCTAGCCTGGGATTAGCCAAACGTACGTTTTCTTTCTATTTATTTATTACTATTTTTAGTGGGTTTTTGTAGTCTTTTGGATTTTCTGCATAGAAAACCATCAAATCTGGACTAAAGAAAGTTTGACTCCTTCTACCTCAGTCTTGATAAGTTTAGTTTTTGTTCTTGTCCTACTTGATCGTCTAGAACTGCACGATCTAACACGTAGCCACGGACCACGTGTGGCAGTGGAGCACTGAAAGTGGCTAGTCTGCATGCAGGTGGCTGGAAGAACAGCGTGCTCAAATAATGTCAGACTACCTCAGAAACTTAAACACCGAAGACTAACTTCTACATAGATTGTATGTTGAAATGATGTAATGTTGATAGATTTGAAAAAAATATATATTTTAAAAAATTGGTGTTACCTGTTTCTTTTTATTTTTTACTAGAGGCCTGATGCATGGAATTCGTGCAAGGGGCTCAGCCCCTGCTGCCGCGCCGGCTGCCTCTGCCTCGGTCCCCGCGTGCCACAACTTCATCCGGAAGGTCGTCCAGAAGGACGTCTGGTCTAATTAGCATATTTTGCTTTTATTATTATAGATTATTATTATTTTTTAACGATTCTTTATTGTTGAAAGTATTACATATATTCCCTCGCACCTACCTTTTCAGTCCCTGGCTGATACTCTCCCAGCCCTGGAATACTCACGCCACCCCTGCTCACGCGGGATGGTTTAATGACCCAGCCGCGGACGATGAGGGACTGCTGAGTGCAGAAGGTTTTAGTTCCTGATGTGAGAAATGGTCACGGCAAGCAGTGTGTGGTTGGGCTAACGGAGGAGGCC
Source organism: Myotis lucifugus (assembly GCF_000147115.1). NCBI lineage: Eukaryota > Metazoa > Chordata > Mammalia > Chiroptera > Vespertilionidae > Myotis > Myotis lucifugus. The sequence continues at coordinate 429,381 of NW_005871600.1, read as the reverse complement.
ACACCGCGAGCAGGAGGGACACAGGCGGCAGGAGGCAGGATTGTGACCTGCTGGTGTTTTGCTGTGTCACCTGGTGGGAGGGCAGCAAGGAGGGGGCTGCCTCTGAGGAGGGGGTGGGCAAAGGTACCCGCCTCTCCCTCTCCGGAGCGGTGGCCCTGGCGGCTGCAGGCTGCACCTGGCTGACTCCGGCACCTGGGGACGGGGGTGGGGGGCCACCACCCCCTTGGGGTTCACCCCCCCCCCGGTTCCCCCCCCCCCCCCCCCCGCTCACTCTGCTTAGGATTTCCACCTGGAACATGTGGGCGGGCACCCAGAGTTGGCGTGGTCCTGGGGCAAATGCTTGTGCAGAAAATTCCTGAAATACGAAATACTTAATTTATGATGGACACATCATTTCACCAGAAATCAGGACAACAGGTTATCAAACGGGGTGTGAGGTCCCCCCACGGTTCTTAAAAGGCTTGCTCTTGGCTATTTAAAAAGCTGTGACCACGACAAGAATAATTACCCTGAACATGCACATATCACTCCCTTTCCATGGAACTGCGTCGGCCTGTGTCCTCCCAGCGACTCTCATCACGTCATCCGCGTGTTCAAGGGCGACTCCGGAGCTTCTGAGAGAGAGAGGCACACAGTAGGCACTCAGCTTTCTGAATCAAACAAACCCCTATATTATTATTTATTATTTTTTTATTGTTGACACTATTGCAGATGCCCTCATTCCCCCCCTTTGCCCACCTCCGCCCAGCCTTGGCCCTTACCACACTGTTGTCTGTGCCCATGGGCCGTGCATGTATGTTCTTTTTCTTTCTTTTTAATATGTTTTTATTGATTTCAGAGAGGAAAGGAGAGGGAGAGAGAGATAGAAACATCAATGATGAGAGAGAATCATTGATCAGCTGCCTCCTGCACGCCCCCCCACTGGGGATCAAGCCCACAACCCGGGCATGTGCCCTTGACCGGAATCGAACCTGGGACCTTTCAGTCCGCAGGCCGACGCTCTATCCACTGAGCCAAACCGGCCAGGGCATGTGTGTTCTTTAGCGGGTCCCTTCCCCTTCCTTTCTCCAGTCCCCGACGGCTCCTCTCTGACAGCTGTCAGTCTGCCCTGTGTCCAGGCCTCTGCCAACGCCCTGTTTCTTTTTGTACTCCATGATTCTCCCTTTCTCCGTGTGGAGTCTGTGCGACAGCACTTCCTGTGATGGCGGAAACGCCTCCTGTCTGTGCCGGCCAGTGTGGTGGCCCGGACCACACGTGGAGCTGAGACCTGGCGAGTGTGGTCAGCGTGACGGAGGAGCTGCATTCACTCGAATGAAGGGAAAGTAACCCTCAGTGGTTAGGGGGACCGTACGGGACAGCGAGGCGTTCTGTAGCTTCTGTCTGTAACTTCTGTTGCTGGCGGTGATGTCTGGTTGTGTCTTATCACAGTTTGAATTACCGTCTGCTTTCCCTCTCACATTTCCCACTTCAGAAGGTCGGAGGCTGAAAGAGGCCGGCTGGTGTCACCTTTTTAAAAAATATTTAAAAAAAATATTTTATTGATTTTTTGCAGAGAGGAAGGGAGAGGGATAGAGAGTTAGAAACATCGATGAGAGAGAAACACCAATCAGCTGCCTCCTGCACACCCCCTACTGGGGATGTGCCTGCAACCAAGGTACATGCCCTTGGCCGGAATCGAACCTGGGACCCTTCAGTCCGCAGGCTGACGCTCTATCCACTGAGCCAAACCAGTCAGGGCTGGCATCTCCTTTTAATCGGATTTGATGTTGTTCTTTGGACGGGACCCTCGGCCTCAGCCTGGACGGGACCCTCGGCCTCAGCCTGGACCCCCAGCCTCAGCCTGGACGGGACCCCCGGCCTCAGCCTGGACGGGACCCTCGGCCTCAGCCTGGACGGGACCCTCGGCCTCAGCCTGGACCCCCAGCCTCAGCCTGGACGGGAGCCCCGGCCTCAGCCTGGACGGGACCCTCGGCCTCAGCCTGGACGGGACCCTCGGCCTCAGCCTGGCGTGTGCTGCAGGGGGCTCTGTGGTCGAGTGTGTGAGCTGTGGCTTTTTGTGCTTCGGTGGCTGGAACCACACTGCATGCTGAGGGCGGCCTCTGTCACCTGGGAGGAAGGTTACCTTTCACTTGTGGGAGGCCTGAACCACAGCCACGTTGAGATGAAGGAGCGGGAGAGAGGGAGCCAGCAGGCCTGGGGGCTTCCTTGCGCTCATCACAGACTCAGTGTCCTATGCCTTCCTTTCCTTCCCGGACCCAACGCAGCTGCCGTGGAGGGTGCTGGGCATGGGGAGCGGGTGCCGGGCGTGGGGAGCGGCATACTTACTGCCTGTGTGGTTCCTGCAGCTGCCCCAGGGTTTTAAATGACCTGGAGCGGCCCTTCCCACACCACGTGATTGATGGCTCTGTGTTCCTCCAGGGGGGTCGTGGGGGGCTCTGTCCTCCTGGCTCCCAGGAGGACGGCCTCCAGTCTTCCTGTCTCAAGTTCAAGGTGCTGGACCCAGCGCTGGGGGGTCTGGAGACACAACTAAATGCTTTGGTTCAGCGGCCTCCACCTGCAGCCCGGGTCACGTCCAGGTGAGCCGCTGCCTCTAAAGTCCTTTGATATTTGGACTGGAGCAGCTGTCGCATCTGAGGCCCGACCGACCCACTCAGGCGACAGCTGGGCCCTTGGTTTATAATTCTCTCATCTCACATTTCCGGGTGGATTTCTCTCCGGAGACAGTGTTTTATGAATCACCTTTGAAATGAGACCGTATCAGCGCAGCGATTGTTCTCTGAATTGTCAGAGGAGGAAGAAATGCCACTCCTGAAGTCTGTGTCCATCGTCCTGGTCCGGCGCAAGGATGGAGATGAAGGCTCACAGCCCCCTCCGGTGCGGAGCTTTATTGATTCCCCCAAGAACAGCACGACAGCTCTCACCCGCCCCTTTTCTCTCCGCTGCGTAGCGGGCGGCCCACTGTCACTGCTGGCCTACATCGCCTGAGTCTCAGTTTCCTCGTCTGCAAAATGGGTGTAACAGCTCCGACTTGTGAGTTCGAGTGCCTGTATACAAAAGTCCCTTATTGACCCTCTAATGCTGTACACGTGGACGTGGCTTTTCTGCTACAAAACCCAAGAGAGGGTGGGCACTGCCCCTCTCGGACTCCCCGCCTGGCATTCGATGTGTTGACTGTGCGGCTGTATGAAAACTCTGACAGCGAAGATCCTGTCTCCTCCTCCGCCCTCTTCCCTCTGCCCACCGTGGCCAGGAAGTCATGATACCGGCTTCACTTCTTTCCTCTTTCCGGGCAGCCGGCCTCCCTGTGGGGAGAGGCTGGCCAAGGTGTGCCGTGGACTTCTGCTCTCCCGGCCTCTTAAACTGGGTGGCGTGAAGGTGAGGCCTGGAGCCTGCGGGTGCTGGGCAGCTGGGCCCATGGAGGCTGCTGTGGGTGCTAAGGTGGGGATGTTTTTGTCTTGGGGAACAGTCCTAGGAGGACAAAGAGCCCCAGAGAGTGGGCTCAGCCCAGGGCTGGTTGGGAGGCCGGTGAACTCTCCCTCCATGAACGCCCGACCGTCCTGGTCCTGACCCCACTGTGCCCGTCCTGACCCCACTGTGCCCAGTCCTGACCCCACTCTGCCCAGTCCTGACCATGCTGTGCCCATCCTGACCCCACTGTGCCCGTCCTGACCCCACTGTGCCCAGTCCTGACCCTGCTGTGCCCGTCCTGACCCCACTGTGCCCGTCCTGACCCCGCTGTGCCCATCCTGAGCCCACTGTGCCTGGTTCTGACCCCTCTGTGCCCGGTTCTGACACTCCCTGCTAGTTCAGCAAGGCCACGTGTTCCCAGGCCCACAGGGAGGTGACTTCATAGCGGTCAGTGAGGTGTTGAAAATTAGAATCTGATTGTGTGATTCAGCCAGGAGTGTCAAACGTTCCCAGTGGCTTTGCGGGGAGCTGCGAGGGGGAGAGGTTATCCAAATACTGGGACCTGGGAAGTCTTTCTGTTGGTTGCAATGCACTTTGTTCAGTTTTCCGAGCTCTGGCAGCTGGCGGTGGCCCAGTTCTCTGTAACACGAGGCAGCCACAGCTGTGGCTGAACAACACAGATGTGCGTGGTGCCCGCTGGGGCCCGGACACTCGTGTTCTGGGTGTGATCTCCAGGGACTGCCCGGCTCGCCACACGGCATCTCTCCCTGGCCCTGGATTTCCCGACAGCTCGCCTTGGAAATGATGGTGTGACAGCGTCTCGGCGGCCTCTGTGTAGGGCAGGCGGAGGGGTAAGTTCTGTGAAAACGGCCGTCACACTGGCAGTGCGGCGGGCGGCCCGGAGGGAGCTGCTGTGTAACGTGACCTGCTCTGTCGAGGGCGGGAGGGAAGCAGGAGTGCGCTCCTCGCAATTACTGGGTTGTCCGGGTGCCAGGCTATTGGAAGCAGAGCTGGCAGAGCCGGGAAAACACGGTGAGATCAGGAGGCCGCGACCGCCATCGTGGGCGTGAGAGGACCCCAGGGTAAGGCCCCTGTGTTGGTGGCATCTGAGACTTTGCAAAATCACCGGTTCACAGGAGGCGGCAGAGCAGTGCACAGGGCGGCCCCGTCCCTTCAGCCGGTGATACCTCGCCTGCCTGCATGGGGACAAACCCGGGGCCGGGCGGGCAGAAACGGCGACAGCGTGGTGACCGAGTCTCGGCCATTGCAGGGATGGCAGTGACGTGGAGCCCTGCTACCTGCCCGTCGGTGTCCTGGGCATCAGGGAGGCACACGAGTCAACCCTGGTCCCCCGGCGGGAGCTGCGGCATCGGCAGGGAGGCCGCCGCTGCAGGAAACGCGGCGCAGGTATCACTCCCGCGGTGGTGATGAGGGCGACGGTCTGGGCATCTACCAAGAGGAAAGCCAGCTTCCTGAGAACACTGTGCCCGTCCTGACCCCGCTGTGCCTGTTTTGGCCCCGCTGTACCCGTCCTGGCCCCACTGTGCCCGTGACAGGTTCCCATGACGTTTGTCACTTACTTTAAGGCAGTGGTTCTCAACCTTCTGGTCCTTTAAAAAAAAAAAATTTATTGGTTTTTCACAGAGAGGAAGGGAGAGGGATAGAGAGCTAGAAACATCGATCAGCTGCCTCCTGCACACTCCCCACTGGGGATGTGCCCGCAACCAAGGTACATGCCCTTGACCGGAATCGAACCTGGGACCCTTGAGTCCGCAGGCTGATGCTCTATCCACTGAGCCAAACCGGTTAGGGCTCTTCTGGCCCTTTCAATACAGTTCCTCATGTTGTGGTGACCCCCAACTATAAAATTATTTTCGTTGCTACTTCATAACAGTAATGTTGCTATTGTTATGAATCGTAATGTAAATATCTGATATGCAGGATGGCCTTAGGCGACCCCTGTGAAAGGGTCATTCGACCGCCAAAGGGGTCTCGACCCACAGGTTGAGAACCGCTGCTTTAAGGGTTTCCGGGTCCACAGCAGCCACCGCTTTAACGTTTCCTCCTAGTGCTGCTGTGTTCACCCCGCGGCCTTTGGCGAGCTTGGTAAGGAAATGTCCCCGCCGCCTGTGGCCGGTGGAAGCGGCGCGTCCTGTAATGCATGGGCCTCGGGCCTGTGCCCGCCAGCGGGAGGTTATGAGGGTGTCTGCACATATTTGGCTGCAGAAAGGGAATCAGTTCTCAGCAGTCGGCTCCTTGTGTCACCAGCGATTAGGGGTAGTGACCCCAAGGCAGACACCTGCCCAGGGGAGGGGTTCCCAACGACTGGCCGCATTCCATGAGGTCCCCAAAACTTCTTCTTTTTAAAAAAATATTTTTATATGTTTTTGTTGATTTCAGAGAGAGGAAGGGAGAGGGAGAGCTAGATAGAAACATCAATGATGAGAGAGAATCATTGATGGACTGCCTCCTGCATGCCCCCTACTGGGGATTGAGCCGAAACCTGGGCCTGTGCCCTGACCAGAATTGAACCGTGACCTCTTGGTTCATGGGCCAACGCCTAACCACTGAGCTACACCAGCCAGGCTCTTCTTTTTTAATCCTCAACCCAAGATATGCCCAAGATATGTTTTTTATTGATTTGTAGAGAGAGAGGAGACACACACACACACACACACACACACACACATTGATGTGAGAGAGAAACATCTATGGGTTGCCTCGTCTACACACCCCAACCTGAAATCAAACCCACAACCTTTTGGTGTACAGGAAGATGCTCCAACCCACTGAGCCACCCGCCCAGGGCCCAAACATCTTCGTGACTGTAGAGCCCGCTGCCTCTGGTGCCAGCGGGCAGCGTTGGCAAGCCACGCAGAGTTCAGATGCACAAGGTTCACGCTTGTGGCCCAGCCTGTGATCTGATTAGGAACCTTGTGGTTTGAGTGGCGAGAGGAACAATGAGACTTATGTTCTCCGTTGAGCACAAGGAGTGGTATCCGGGCAACTCAAGCTGAATTCACACAAGAGAGAGTCCCTCCGCACCTACTTGGTAAACTTGGCGAAGGCGGCGGAAATAATACCTGGATGGATACCTCTGGTCACGTGGGACTTCTTCTTTGTACCAACATTTGCCGTAGGAGGTCCTCGTGTCTCCTGGCTTCTGCCGAGCAAACAGTGCTTTAGAGAGAAACAAAGGTTTGCCGGGAACGGAGCGAGGCGTGGCCCGGGCAGCTGTGGGCAGCGGGCACCCCTCCGTCGGACGGCAACTCCCTTTTTGTTAGGTGCCATCTCGACTCAGGATGCCTGTCCCAGGGGCACCTGACATTGAGAAGCGCTGACTTTGCTCGGCCGGTGTGGCTCAGTGGTTGAGTGTCGACCTATGAACCAGGAGGTCACGGTTTGAATCCCCGTCAGTGCACAGGCCCGGGTTTCCAGCTTGATCCCCAGTGTGGGGCGTGCAGGAGGCAGCTGATCCATGATTCTGTCTCATTATTGATGTTTCTATCTATCTCTCTCTCCCTCTCCCTTCCTCTCTGAACTCAATAAAAATATATTAAAAAATAAAATATTTCTGAGAATGAAGGGTGTGGACAATGTTACTTCTCAGGGAAACTGTGAAATAAAGTCAGGAGTTGCTCAAGCTTCGTGGTTCCGCAGGGAATCGGTGCTTTTTCCAAAATCCGGTCTCACCCAGCCGTCGATCTGGGGCATCGACAGGTGCCTGACTCAGTGGGGGCCTGTGGGCTCTCTTCAGAGCACCCCCTGCAAAGCCCCCGGGGCTCCCGGCGTTTGGGGGCCATTAACTCGCCGCCAGAGGAGCAGGCACTCCGTCCGTCCGCGCTCCGCCTGGTGTTGGCTTTGTTCAAACAGGTCTGGGCACTCCTCGTCCGGGACCGTGTGGTTGGCATCTTTCTGGACGCAGAAAAGAGAGCAGCTCAGAGGCTTGCGTGTGAACGTTTTATGGGGTGCAGTGCATGTTACCACACATCCGGCGCTTCCCGGCTCCTGCAATGTCTAAAGGGTGATGTATTTTTTAACCTTGAAGGGGCTGGTATTGACATGTGAATTTGATTTTTGTTTTCTTAAGGTAAATTTTGGTTTCTTATTTCTTTTAAAAATATATTTTTATTGATTTCAGAGAGGAAGAGACAAGGAGAGAGAGAGAGAGAAATAACAATGATGAGAGAGAATCATTGATCGGCTGCCTCCTGCACGCCCCACACTGGGGATCAAGCCCGTAGCCCGGGCATGTGCCCTGACTGGGAATCGAGCTGTGACCTCCTGGTTCATGGGTCGACGCTCAGCCACTGAGCCACACCGGCCGGGCCCGAAAATTCACGGGAGGCGGCCAGGAGTGGGAGCCAGAGAGATGGGTGATGATGGGGGAGGCAGGGCCCCGGGCTGCCTCCTGCAGGGCCTGACTTCTCAGCCTTTACAGGACTCCACAGGCCAGATGCCTTTCTGTTGAAGCCGAAGTGAGCCTTATACACAAGTAAACGCTGTGACCCGCAGGCCGGGAAGGGGAGGTGTGCCTCCATGGCGCGTGCGGACACTGAAGTTCACTAGGGAACACGGTCAGCGAGTGATGAGGAGAGGGGCGCATCCTCCCAGGGCCTCGGCCGCAGTGGCTTGTCACGCAGCTCCTGTGCCTTGCGCCCATGACGTCCACCCACGGAGAGGGGCCCACAGACAAACACGCTTTCTCTGCTGCCTGCAGGTGAGCGTTCTTCTGGTTACCACCGGAATCATTCAAGCTGAAGTGAATCTATAATAATAAAAGCGTAATATGCCAATTAGACCAGACGTCCTTCCGGATGAAGCTCGGTGCTGCGAGGGAAGCCCAGGTCCCGGGTGTCAGAGGGAAGTCGGTGCCGGCAGCCGGGGGAAGGAAGGCCTACTCTTGCACGAATTTTGTGCATCGGGTCCATAGTCATCAAATATTTGTCTTTGCAAAAGGGAGCTTCCAACCCATCATCTGTTGGTTGTACCTGCTTATGTCTTTCTTCCTCCTGGTCATTTGCAAGTACAGGCTGAACCCTGGGTTGAGAATCAATCTCTCTCTCTCTCTCTCTCTCTCTCTCTCTCTCTCTCTCCCTATTTCCCGGTTAGCTGAGGTTGGGAGGTAGAATGCTGAGTAGACAGAAATTCATTCTGGCCTCAGGGCTCTGTAGGAAGGTACTTCTGACCTCCAGACACACACAGCATGTTGGTGACTTGACCTGGGTTTGATTTCGCGCGAGCTGTCACTTGACGCGCCTGAGAGCAGGGAGGGCACCGCGCAGAGGATGTATTCTCGTTGGCAGACGGATGTATTTCTCGTTGGCGGACGGAAGCGGAATCAGTAACAGACGGTTACCCCAACTACACGTGCTTGTGCCAGCAACCCGTGTGTCCCTTTAATGTTTGTGTACAGGGGGGCATGTTGAGCGTCCGTGGGTACACGATTCGTCATGACTTTCGGATTTGGTTATAAAGTATCACCGAACGGGCGAACATGATTTGTATGCAAAAGGGGTCAGATATTCCTATACTTTTAAGGTACGTGCATTATGAAGAAGTGGTTGGGATAAAACATAACATTGTTCTCTGATTAAAAAAAGTAACGCAAACTAGCCGGCTGGCGTGGCTCAGGGGTTGAGCGTCGACCTATGAACCAGGAGGTCATGGTTTGATTCCCGGTCAGGGCACATGCCCAGGATGTGGGCTCGATCTACAGTGTGGGGTGTGCAGGAGGCAGCCAATCAGTGATTCTCTCTTGATCAGTTGCCTCCTGCATGCGCCCTACCATGACCTCCTGGTTCATAGGTCGACGCTCAGCCAGTGAGCCTCACTGGCCGGGCAGTGAAACCAATTTTTAAATTAAACACTTTGGAAATATTTACTCATCTTTTTCATCTAAAGGGTTGGGATTTTCCCAGCAAGGCCACCCTGTGTTCAGGGCCCACAGCAGACGGGAAAGCCCAGGCCGCTCTCGCATTCTCTGCTTTTCCTGGCTCCCCCAGCCCATCGCTGCTGCTTTTCCTGAACGCACAGAACGAGGCACCGACGTTTCCTTTCCCTTACTGCATTCGTGGGATAATCTAATGTTTCTAGTCTTTGCTTTCAAAATAAGCAGCATGGCCTGCATTTCTAATTCACCAAAACCCTCAATAAGATAAACTCGACGCCCAGTGGCCTCTATGCAGGTGAGTCTTATGGGACCTGGTGGTTTGAATGGCCACGGGTCCTCCCCGGGGGAAGGTGCCGCCCCCCCCACCCCCCCACGATGGCTCACGGACTGCTCCAGTCTCCGTGCACAGACACATCAAAGTGTTTTCCTTCCGTTGTGGTGGAGAAGATGCGTGTGGTGGTGTGATTTGCAATGTGCCATTCTACATGTGCAATGCGTTAGGATACAAATACAAATAAAATACAGTCCACAACCTCCACATATTGGTATTCTTAGTGGAGGTAGGTAGTCAAGTCTCTCTCTCTCTCTCTCTCTCTCTCTCTCTCTCTCACACACACACATGGCACACTTCCTTCCATTGTTAGCAGAGAGAAATTTCTGTGTACAAGCTTTTGATAGTGCAATGAAGACCCGAATTCAGAATTTTGTGGCTTTATATTTGCTTTTGTGAGTTTGTGAGTCTGATGTGTGAACTAATTTTTGTAAAGAATGTTATGAAAAGGTAATTAAAAAATCTGTATTAGGACAAACTTCATTGGAACTCACTTGAAAAGTGCTCTTTCTATACTGCTCAGCCCCCCTGGGGTCAGAGAGGGAGTTTGGGGAAATTGTTATAAAAATCAAAGGAAGCAAGTAGCCTGTTGCAAGTATTCTGAATTTGGAATTACCGACAGGCATTATTTTATTTCTATTGCTTTTGGAAAATCATCTTACAACAGGAAAGCACATAATTTGCTTTACCGTTGAGGGGCTTTCTGTTTTAAATGTGGGATTTTATTTTGTCTTTTATAAATAAAGACAACAGGAGAAAGACATTTTCCAATGAGATATTTACAAATTATGTGAAGTTCTGATACAAATATGACACAAATTATGGAAACTTCTTCCTTTTTTTCTTATTCCTTGGTGCCCAGGACACACGAGGTGTTCAAACAAGGACAGTTGTAGCTCGGCCGTGTGGCTCAGTGGGTGAGCGATGACCTATAAACCAGGAGGTCACGGTTCAATTCCCAGTCAGGGCACATGCCTGGGTGGCAGGCTCCATCCCCAGTGTGGGGTGTGTAGGAGGCAGCCAGCCGATGATTCTCTCTCTCTCTCTCTCTCTCTCTCTGAAATCAATAAGCACATGTATATTAAAAAGTACAGTTGTAGGTGGGTGACAAGCGCCCCCCATGCAGCCAGCATGTTCCCTGTTTTTCACTCAGCTGGCCACTAGGGGTCGCTCTGTGTCCACGCTACCGCCGCCAACAGGCAGGGGCATTGATGGTGCCTGCACATGGGGTCGGAAGCGCTGCTGGAACAGCTGGTCCCTGGGCACCAGCTTCAAGGACCTGGACCACTTGCGTGCCCGGCGCCGTGCACCAGACCAAGCCGGCCATGTTCACGGCGGGGCGTTGGCAGGAGACACAGAGGGGCTGTTCTCCTTCCTCCAGAACTAGAGACGTGTTCTTCCCGGCCCCGGAAATGCTAGGATCATGTTATCCTCAGCGGATGTTTAACTTAGTTATTTGTGTGATCCTCTCCCTCCTTCCCATCCCTCCCTTTTCTCCCCTCCCCCACTCCCTTTCTTTTCCCACTCCCTCCCCCACTCTTTCGCCTTCCCCCCTCCCCTCCCCCACTCCCTCGCCTTCCCCACTCCACCCCTCCCCCACTCTCTCCCCATCCCCCATGCGCTCCCCCTCACCTTCACCCACCCCACCCCCTTTCTCTTTCTGCTTGCCAGCAACCCCAGCATACCATACAAGTCCTACTCCAGCCGACCGGTTGTGAACACATAAATCCGTGAGGGCGGACCCCGCTGGCGTACAGGTAAAAGATCCTTATATAATCCACCTTGATGGTGCGACGAGAGAGTGCGGGGGGATGGAGTACAAACTTCGGGGTGTCCAAAAGCAACTAGGGCGAGAAGGCCCGTTTAGGACGTGAGCACCTGTCCCTTTTTGTGCAA
>NW_005871600.1:413281-416660 GCF_000147115.1 Myotis lucifugus | reverse complement strand
GGATGCTGCTGTGTTGGATGCTCCCATGTGGATTCTGCCGCCATGGATGCCGCCTGTGTGTATGCTGCCGTGTGTATGCAGCCACGTGGATGCTGCCGCGTGGATGCTGCCGTGTGGATGCTGCCGCATGGATGCCGCCGTGTGTATGCTGCCGTGTGTATGCTGCCACGTGGATGCTGCCCGTGTGGATGCTGCCCTGTGGATGCAGCGTGAGTCATGGTTTCTCACCCGGCCCGTCCTCTCTGTGCATCACCTCCAAAGTGGCCTTTCCCCCCGGTGGCCAGGCAGGGCCCTCCCGAAATCCAGATGTGTTTTCCCCACGGATGCCAGATTTCCTGGGGCTGCTGGTTCTGCCCTGCTCCCACCCCTACATCCACACATCCCGTGCGTGGGAGCCTGTCTGTCTGGGTCATCGTCCCTTGCAGTGTTTAGGGGAGCAGACGTGATGTTAGCCAGACCCGGGCACGGATGAGGTCACGTCGCGAGGTTCGTGCTGCTGTTGTTTTCTCTCAGGGATGTCAGGACCGGAAGCAGGTGGGTGGCTCTGAGGACATTTCAAGGTCCCTGCCACGTCTTACCTCCCACAATGGTTCAGAAATCACCAGGGAAACGAGGACACGGGAGGTGGCAGGCCCACGGGTCTCGTGGTTCGGAGCCACGTGGGATCCGTGGCACTGTTGACAGCGTGCTCTGAAAAGACTGTCGTCGCTTTCCAAAAAGTGGGTTTTATATTTTAGAGCAGTGTTGGTGTGCAGCGAAGTGGAGCAGAAGATCCAGAGATTCCCCACGTCCCTCCTGGCCCCTCACAGGCACAGCCTCCCCCGCCATCGACCCCCCACCAGAGCGGTGTGTTTGTTGCAGCCGCTAAACCTGCACCGACATCATCACCACCCAAAGCTGACCTAGGCATACACGGGCCAGTCGCTGGCCACATGGCAGCCCTGCGTTTCGGATGGCAGAGCAACCAGACAGCTAGACCCTGGGACTTCGATGCTGTGGGATGCCGTGCTAGCCTCCCACATGTATGACCGGGCCCTTCTGTGACAGAAACACCTCTGTCAGTGTGAGGCCCTGCTCCTCGGGCCTTGGTTATCAGGGCTCACTCTGGGGAGTGTGCAGTCTGTGGGTTGCAGTGGTTCTCAACCTTCCTAATGCCGCGACCCTTTAATACAGTTCCTCATGTTGTGGTGACCCCCAACCATAACATTATTTTCGTTGCTACTTCATAATTGTAATTTTGCTACTGTTATGAATCGTCATGTAAATATCTGATATGCAGGATGTATTTTCATGGTTACAAATGGAACATAATTAAAGCATAGTGATTAATCACAAAAACAATATTTAATTATATATGTGTTTTCCGATGGTCTTAGGCGACCCCTGTGAAAGGGTCGTTTGACCCCCGAAGGGGTCGCGACCCACAGGTTGAGAACCGCTGGTTTAGACACCTGTGTAATGACATGGACCCACCATTGTGGTATCACACAGAGCAGCATCCCTGTGTGCTGTTGGTTTTTTAAGTGAATGTTGCCGATGTGTAGGTTGATTTTTTTCAAGGTCCCACGTGAGAAGATGAATGGCTGAATTCTATTTTTCTGCTAAGATTTTAGCCGGAGAATATTTTCCATGAATGTCCCAGGAATAGTTGGTGTCTGTTCTCTGACAGAGGTTCCCGTGACCATGTCTGGTGCCGTGGGACGCCACACCAGCCTCCTACCTGTGTGATCGGGCCCTTCTGTGAAAGGAACACACTTCTGTCAGTGTGAGGCCCTTCCTCGGGCCTTCGCTATGGCAGCCACGCCAGTAGCCTAACTGACCCGGGGACCAGGCTCTGCTATCAGGGCGGGCCGAGGGGATGCGGAGGAACTCTTGAAGTGAAACTGTATAGAGCCACCGTCTCGGTTTCTGTAAGTGGCCTGAATGCAGAAGGGAACATTCGGTGGCTGAAACGTGTCATTCACACGTGTTGAGGAAAGACAAGACCCCCGCACTGAAGTTCCTTCAGGGCACAGTGAGAAGGCACAGATCCTGCTCACGATTTTAGCCCACGTGCGCGGAGCAGCAGGGCCGGCCGGAGTGTGACCGCCGAGTTCTCTGAGCCAGCTCAGGGGCGGGCCCTGGACAGGGACCCAGAGGCTTTAACATAATCAACACCTATTTCCCCGATTCCTTCTACAAATCTTTGTAAAACAAATCCTGGCATCGCACACTTCCCTTGACCAACGCGCGACCTCTATGCACACAGTGGGCACAGGTAAACACACGAGTACATATTTAGATGTGAGTTGGGCGTAAAAGAGCCTTTTCGTCCTAAATAAGGGACAGGAAAACCTCGTCTCATTACCAGATGTGAAACTTTAGATCTGAGCAGGCAGAAAGAACCGTGTAGAAATGTGCTAAGCTGCCACCTAGTTAACAAGATGTCACTTGGCGAGGGAATTTCCATAATTAATGAACCAGTTCAATTGGTGCTGCCACTTGGCTGTGATTAATATGTCGTGGAGCGTGGCGTGTTCCCCCGGGACTCTCCCCATCGGGTCTGGGAAGCTCTGTGTGTGCAGCCTGTGCTGTGTGGGTCACAGTACCAGCATTCGGGGAGCAGCCGCGAACGCAGCGACGAGGCCCCAGGCCCTGCACCAGCCACTGCACAACCCGGGTGCTCACCCGAACCCACAGACATAAAGTCCACAGCCGAGCTATAGGGGAAGAGACGGCACCGCTCACTGTGTGTTTTATGGAGTCTTAGCAGGAGACTTCATATAATTACACTTCCATTCCTAACTCCGCCATGGATTTGGCAGAGGGAATGAAGTGACTTTATCACCGTCTTCAAACCACCTGATGAAATTTGCTTCCTTGCAAATGCAGTTTATGGGGTGAATTATTTGTATGACAAGTGGTATCTATGTCCAATGGGTGCATTTTTCTGTTTAATTACAATAAAACATATAAAACACTTTCCTGCCAAAAGCAAGTAAAAGGTGTTAAGTATTATGTCTCTTCATTCTCTCTCCTTATCTCCCTCTCCTCTTCTGTCCCTCATTTTTCCTTCCTTCTCTCCCTCCCTCGCTCCCTCCCCCTCATTCCTCCCTCCTCCCACCCTACACGGTAGAGAGAAGGGAGGTAGACAAACAATACAATGACGGTGAAGTCCAACCCGAAATACGGGCAAAAGAAGACAAAGGGTGAATTCGGTAGGAGAAAAAAAGACCCAAAAGATGGGATCAAGGAGTAGACTACAATACTAGGTATTAAGCTACTCGGATAAACCACCATCGGGAGGTAGAAAAGAAAGAGGAGAAATAACAATAGATTCGATTTTATAGATAACAACACAGTCTCCGTGGCAAGCCTGTCTTCCTTTAGAGAGTAATGG
>NW_005871600.1:396539-413017 GCF_000147115.1 Myotis lucifugus | reverse complement strand
CCCTCTCCCTTTCCCTCCCTCCCTTCCTCCCTCCCCTCCTCTCTTTGCTCCCTTCATCCCTTTCTCGCTCCCTCCCCTCTCCCTTTCCCCCTCCCCCTAATTCTTTGGATATGGGGATGGGGAGCCTCCATGAACAAGTGAATGGTCTAGTAAGTGAGAATTTATTTAAAATAAGTTAGCTGCCAGCCCAGCAGGTGTGGGTCAATGGTTGAGGGTTGACCTATGAACCAGGAGGTCACATGCCCGGGTTGTGTGCTTGATCCCCAGTGTGGGGCGAGCAGGAGGCAGCCAATCAGTGATTCTCTCTGATCATTGATGTTTCTCTCTCTCTCTCTCTCTCTCTCTCTCTCTCTCTCTCCCTTCCTCTCTGAAATCAATAAAAATATATTTAAAAACATTTTTTCAAAGATCCCATTGCCTTGGGGGGCTTCCGGTGGTCCAAGCATCAAGACAACGGAGATTTGAGGAAACAGACATAAGCCGTTGGCCCCACTTGGCGGCCGGCAGTGCTTTAGGGGACAGCCACGCCCGAGGAGGAGAAGAGCTGGGTGGTAGTGGCACCGCGATGAAGAGGCCTGGATCACTTTCTTTTCTGAATCGTTCTTATCTCTGCAGGGAGTCTGAGGAGTGTGTCTGGAGGGCATGTTCCTCCCTGGGTGGAGGTGACTTCACAATTACTGTCACTCACAAGCCCAGTCACATCGGCTGCGCCTCCTGAGCGAGCGGAGCGCGTGGGACGAGCGGGAGCGGCCGAGACCACACTGCGAGGCCAGGGCGCTGCCACGGAATCTGCTGGGGGTGGGGGAGGCCTCTTTGATCTTCACCCCAGACAGCGATTCAGCAGGAGAGCCGCAGGCTGGCGTTTTTATTGCTGTGGGACCGGCTTTCCTGACTCGGGCTGCCAACAGGAAGCGGGATGATCCTCAGCTCACCTGCATGTCAGGCCACGCAGCAGCGACAGAGGGCCGTGTTTTTGTGAAACAGAAACGGTCTGAATATTTAATAAAGGCAGGTCCTTGGTGATTTAAGGTTTTTGATGACGTGGCCCGTGGCAGCTCATGTAAGATGGGATGCTTGCCAGCAGCCTGCGCCTGGTCCCGGCTGTTTGCTTTGGGATCCTTGGGGTGAGCTGCAAGCATTCGATCATTTTTGTTAAACTCAGACCGTGCTCACCTGCAGGTGGCCCCGGAAGCGTCCGCTGTCACCTCCAGGGAGAGAGCAGCCGTGCGTCCCTCGGAAGTGCTTCCGGCTCGTCGGGCCGGCCATCGGAACGCCAGGCGGCTGTTTCTGCAGAGAGTGGTCCAGGGAGAAAAGTGGGCAGCAGCTCATGTCCTTGGTCAAGCGCCCCATCACAGCCATCCTGACTGGGCCGGGCGCTGCCGATGACGCTGCGCCAGAGGAAAGGGCGGAGGAGCTGCAGGAGGCCCTGTCTGGAGGTCTCCTCTGTCAGGCACCCCATTCAGCTGATCAGGATTTACTGGTTTCAGCCCGGCTGGTGTGGCTCAGTGCTTGAGCATTGATCTATGAACCAGGAGGTCACGGTGCGATTCCTGGTCAGGGCACATGCCCAGGTTGCGGGCTCCATCCCCTGTGTGGGGTGTGCAGGAGGCAGCTGATCCATGATTCTCTCTCATCACTGAGGTTTCTATCTCTCTTCTTCTCCCTTCCTCTCTGAAAGCAGTAATATCTATCTATCTATCTATCTATCTATCTATGAATTTACTGGTTTCGGAATCATGGTTAGTTCTTGAGCTAAATGCGTTATGCTCCCTCAAACTGGACAGGACATAGGGGGTCATGACAGCCTGTGATGGGGTGTTCAGCGAGTCCCAATGGGCTCTCCATAGTGAGCACGGAGGGAAGGAGGAGCTGAGCTCTCTGCTTGTGGCCGCTGGTTTCCGGGCAGACACCCTTCCCTGGGGTCCGCAGGAGCCGTCTTCCTCGCTGGCGTGTCTGCCCGGTTCACCGCTGGGAGTGCCGCGGCCATAGGAGGGGCCATGCTCAGAAGCACAGCCCACGTGACGTGTCAGGCAGATCAAAGCCGGGCTTGCAGGCCTGACTGCAGGGGAAGTGGGTAGGAATTAGTAAGAGGATGTGGAATGGGTCATGTTGACTGAAAGAGCCCAGAACCTTGGCGAAAGGCTCGCGGAGGCTGCCAGGGTGGGAAGGGCGGCTGCACCGAGCCGGAGCTGTGCAGAGGGAGCGCCCAGGGGCCGGTGCCTGGGGCGGGGGGCAAGGTTCAGGCGCACCCAGACCCCAGCACCCAGTACAGCAGCCTCTCCAGCCCCAGCCATGGCTCTGGGTTGTTTTTACACGGAGCCTGCAGGGGGACGTACAAAAGCTTGGAATGACGTGTAATTCCCAGAGCCGAGCTGTGTTTCTCATCAGCCACTTCTGGCTCCCCACTGCTCCCTGTCAACATGCTGTGCTTCTCGACCTCGGATCAAAGGCGCCTTCCTCTGCACTCCGTCACTTTTCTCCCCCTGCGTGCGGTCCAACGCAGCACGAAACCAAGTGTATCCTGCTTCTCCGCCTCGGCTGGGCCACTGCGCACCTTTCGGGGAGCTTGGTGGGGGAGTGGAGTGAGAGGGGCTGGGACAGACCGTGGATGCTGGAAGGAGAAGATTAGGGGGAGACCTGTCTCAGCAGGGACCGGTGCTGCCCTCGGCAAGTCTCCGCTCCCAGGACCAAGAGCACAGGAGTCTGCACGCAGCCGTGTGTGTGTGTGTGTGTGTGTGTGTGTGTGTGTGTGTGTGCGCGCGCGCATCTATTCTTGGGAGTTGACACACACATCATGGAACCTCTAAAGACATTTTCCACTGATTGGTTGGGAGACCTGTGAGCATATAAATGGCCTCACTGAGGTTTTTTTTCCAACCCTCATCCAAGGATATTTTTCATTGATTTTTAGAGAGAGTGGAAGAGAGGGGGAGAGACAGAGAAACATCGATGTGAGAGATACACATTGATTGGTTGCCATCTGCACGCACCCCGACCAGGGCTCGGGCTGGGCTGGGCTGGTCCGGGGAGGAGCCTGCAACTGAGGTACGTGCCCTTGCCCTTGCCTGGAATCGAACCCGGGACCCTCTGGTCTGCAGAACAATGCTCTATCCCCTGAGCCACACTGGCCAGGGCGGGCCTCACTGAGATTTTAAGCCATTTTCCCACGGGGGTGATGACGTGTGGTCCTCTTTGCAATCCTCATAAATACCTTGGGACAGGACGTCCCCGTCAGGAGCAGATTCTATGGGTCTGAACCAGGGGACGCACAGGTGGTTTCTCTCTGAGTGGTTCTGACCTCGCTTTTTTCCCCCTTCAGTCCTCTCCCAGCTCCTGCCGACTCCTCCACACAGACCAGTGCCGTGGACACCAGGACGACCGGGAGGCGTGGACGTCAACCTTGCTGGTTCATCGTGGGTGGCTTAGAGCGCAGTTCCCAGCTCAGAGCAGACTCCATCTTCAGGGGCCATCGTGTGCATTAGGCATGGCCTGCAGTAAACATGACAGATGTTAAGATAATAAGCAACTATGGGCACGGGGACACGGTGTTTGCTAATCCCTCTGTACTTTCAACACACACATGTCAGCGGAGGGACCGGCCGTGTGATGTGGGGAACAGTGAGAAATGACAGAGGCGCGTGTAGGCGGCGGTTTACGGTCTTCGTAAGAAATAGCCACAGCCCGTGTGTCAGTGTTTACGCCGCCACATCATACCGAATAGCAGCTCCCCAAGCTCCCAAGCTCAGTGGCTGAAAACCACAATGAAAACCACAATGAATGGCGGCTGCTCCCGTGTTTGTGGGTGTGGCGGGTGCCCAGGGCGGTCCTGCTCTGGGACCTCCCCCTCCCATGCCCCCGCCCCCCCCCCCCCGGGGGTTGGAGGTCCCATGAGGCCAGCTGAGCATGTTCTCCCGGCGATGGTGGCAGTGGTGCAGGGGGCAATGGAGGCGATCACTGTGGCTGAGGCGGGGAAGGGGCACACTTTCCTCCCACCACACGCCACGGCCACAGCCACGGCCACAGTCACGGCGAGTCACCACGACAAGGCTGGGCAAGGGTGTGGATGCGGAAAGAGGCTGAGATTTGGCCAATCTTAACATATAGAGACTACATTCTGCATGTAAGACCCTATCTCTGTAAATTAGTTTGTAATAGTGTGATGTGTTTATTCTATTGTGTACTATGTATGCTACATGAACTATACATAGTACATGATATAATACATATGATGCCAGGTATATGGCTCTATAGCACATGCATATATGTGACCCCAGTGAGGATGCGCAGACCTGGGGCTCTCCGAGTTCTTGGTGGCTCCCCCACTCTGATATGGTTGGGCCTTTGTAGCCACTCTGTTCGGCGATGATCTCCTTTGGAAAAGAAATAATACCCCAAACTTTAAAAAAATATATATTTTTATTGATTTCAGAGAGGAAGGGAGGGGAGAGAGAGAGAAACACACATCAATGATGAGAGAGAATCATGGATCGGCTGCCTCCTGCACGCCCCACACTGGGGATTGAGCCTACAACCAGGGCCTGTGCCCTGACCAGGAATAGAACCGTGACCTCCTGGTTCATAGGTCGATGCTCAACCACTGAGCCACACCGGCCGGGCGATAATACCCCAAACTTTCCATCTGCGGTTTTGTTTCTGAGTCGCTGGCCGAGGGGCTGGGGGTGCAGTGGTGTTCAGGGCCAATCCTGCGCGTGGGGCGGAGGAGCCAGCCTGCATGTGAGCCAGAGACGAGAGTCTCCATGGAGATGTTTAGAAGGAAGAACATTTTGTGTCCAGGTAGGAAACAGCATTCCATGTGGGCCAGCGCCTCTGCCCCTCCCACCGAGGCTGCCCAGCGGACATGGGTGTGTGCACCCTCCTTCCTTAGACGCCGCGCTGCTGGCGGGCCACAGGATGCCACGGGCGCACCGCCATGGGATGCCACGGGCACACCGCCACGGGATGCCACGGGTGCACCGCCACGGGATGCCACGGGCGCACCGCCACGGGATGCTGCCGGGAGCACCGTGAAACAGCTGTGGCAGCCAATGCCGCCTGCTTCCTCGGCATCAGCTGGGCAGCGTCCTGGTCACGTAGGCAAACACCCCACTTTACAGCAGCTTGTTGGCTCGGAGTAACACGTGAACGAAGAGGCACTTTTCTGAGCACGGGGAGCACTTCCTAGTCGGAGAGACAGCGCCTCGAGGCGGTGATGGGTGAGGCGGGCTGATGACTGGCGGTTTCAGAAGGCGAGGGGGCCCTTCGGAGGAGATGCCCCTGCGTGGAGCTCACGTGACGGGGAGCAATGGTCATTCGAAGACCTGGGAGGAGGTTCCCAGGGAGGGAGGCGCGGGGTGAACGTCCCAGGGGAGTCGCCATCCACCCAAAGCCCCGCCTCCTGCTCCGACACCTGTATTCTCTCTGTGTCTCAAAGGGAAGCCTCTTTCAAAATCCTCCCGGGGCCGTGAGTGTGGCAGGAGGGCTACTTCCAACGGGACTGGTTACTTATTTATTTTAAAAACAGACTTTACTTTTTAGAGCAGTTTTGGTCACAGACAAATCGAGCAGGAGGTATAGAGTTTCCCCCCACGCCCCTGCTCCCCACGGGCAGCCCCCCTCAACATCCCCCCCAGAGCCCACACTGTACCCTGGGGTTCCCTCTTGGAGTGTATATTCCCCAGATTCGGACAAATTCTAATGGACACACAGAGTTCCACGGCCCTAACACCCCACCGACTGGTTATTTCCAGGGTCAACGAAGCCCCACAAATGGCATTTCCACGGCAGAAGGAGAACAAAGGAGAACAGCCAGGCAGCTTCTAAAATTCTTTCTTTAAGATCGTGAAGGCCTCTGACTCGTGGACGGAGGCTTTTATTACCGGGCGTTTGTATCATAAACATGATTCCCAGACAAGCAGGAAAGCCCCGGCGTCCTGAGTCACGGTGTCTGAATAGATGTTTTGTAAGGCCAGTCGTTCGCTTTGACAAATAAAGCATTGATGAGCTGAGCAGTTGCTCCAGATGGAGAGGGAACGTTTTAAAAAGCGCACTTGGCCTTGAGGAGACAGCGCTGTGGTTTATAACATCCCCCACCCCCCTTCAATCTGTAGTCACATCACAAGGAAATCTCTCTGTTTGGCCACACGTCTCCATCCATGTCCTGCATAAGGGAGACCCGTATCTGCAAAGAACAACACAATGAAATACAGTTTCAATCCTGGCTGGTGTGGTCCAGTGGATACAGCGTCAGTCTGGGGACCAAGAGGTTCAGTTCTGGTCAAGGGCACACACCTTGGTTGCAGGTTCCCAGGCCCTGGTCAGGGCTTGTGCTGGAGGCAACCCATCGAAGTGTTTCTCTCACATCGATGTTTCTCTCTGTCTTTCCTTCTCTCTTTCACTCTCTAAAAATCAATGGAAAAATATCCTCGGGTGAGGACTAACTAACTAACTAACTACAGTTTCACGTGGAAGAGGATAAGCAGCAGAGATATGCTAGTTACCGGCTCTCGGTGTGTGAAACCCAGGGCCGAGCGCTGTCTTCTCACGATGGGAAGTATAGGAAGCGCAGGAGGATTCTGTGGCTGAAATGCCATTTTGTCAGGAGTCAGATGGGGGGTGCCCTGTTGATGCGGGGCTGCCGGAGACACAGCGGGGTTGCTCTAACACAGCCGTACGCCCCAGTCTTAGAAAGGTGTAGAAGTAGGACCGGGGAGCGTTCAGAGAGGGGCCCAGAGTCAGGTCTGGAGGCGCAGGCTCCGATCGATGTTTATGGGAACGAAACGCCCCAGGAGGGCGCGGCCTGGCCGGCACAGGGGACGGGGACACCAGCCGTCCCCCAGAATGTTCCAAGGGGAGGGGATTCAACACGGAGAGAATAATGTCGCTTGAGACGAGAGCTGGCGTTGGGTTGGGGACGCGATGGGTGGACGTTAGGGGACAGGCGAGCCTCCCTGTGGAAACACCCACCGAGCTGCCCCCGCTGAGGCCATCGCGGGGGAGGCGGGCGTGTGGGCTGGTAGGAGCCAGAGCAGAGGGGCCCGAGGGGCGGACAGAGCCGACTCCATCTGATGAGCGAAGCCTCCCTCTTGGTTGAACCTGGACCCGTTGCCCGATGGTCCCCAAGACTGAGGAGTGACCAGGAGAAAGGGGGGATTGTAACCACGCAGAAACCTCATTTTCTTTAATCTGGTCTTTTCTTTTGACTTTTTCCCCTTTGACTCAAACTGGCCTCACCCCGCGCCCTGACTGAGCCCTCCCTCCCGTTAGTCACTCGGCCTTCGGGACAAGGAGGTGCCTCTGGGCATGCAGTGCTCTTAGAAACAAGGTCCGGGGTCTGTTGGCTCCTGGGACAGAGCTTTCACTCAAACTCTACATAGTATCTCAGCCTCAGTTGTGTTTTAGCTCCAGGAAAGCAGAACGGTCCCACAGAACAAACCCTCGCAAAATTGGACAGAATCTCTCCATGGCTGACATTGGGCCCAGATGCAATGATCCACCCCCACCCCCCAGCACTAACCAATCAGTAGAGGCCAGGGCCCTGACTCTATTAATCACCATGATTAATGACCCCCCCTCCATAATCCATCCCCTGGAAGACAACGGGGCCAGGGTTTTGAGCATGAGCTACTTGTGACTCCGGGCATGGCACCGTGTCCTTAATAAACCCTTGCTTTCTTGGCTAAAAATAAAATAAAATAAAATAAAATAAAATAAAATAAAATAAAAGAAAATAAATAAAATAAAATAAAAAAGAGAATACCCAGGTCAGGCACTTAAATACCTTTATTCTGCACTCTCTATCCTAAACTTTCAATTTTCTTTTAAAAAAAAAATATTTTTTATTGATTTCAGAGAGGAAGAGAGAGGGAGAGAGAGATAGAAACATCAATGATGGGAGAGAATCAAGGATCAGCTGCCTCCTGCACATCCCACACCGGAGATGGAGCCCTGCAACCTGGGCACGTGCCCTGAAGGAATGGAACTGTGACCTCCTGGTTCACAGGTCAACGCTCAACCACTGAGCAACACTAGCCGGGCAACTTTTCATTTTCTTTACCCTTCCACACAGATTACTCTCTGACTCAAGCTGTGCATTTGGGTAAGAAAGTCCACTATGAGAACCCGTGTCGTCAGAGGTGGGGATCTGGCTGTCTGTCCTCAGCCGTGGGCACAGCTCCCGCAGCTGCCGGAGTCTCCACGTCCTCTTCTGCGGTTCGATGGCGTCGAATCACTCTCCACCCTGGAGTCTGTGGCTCCCGGAGTGGGTCTGAAGCTCACCTCTTTCTCCCCTGACGCAGGTCCCCCGGAACACCAGTCCTGACCGACAGGCCCCCCGACTCCGGCTGGAACACTCCCGGCGACGAGTCAATCAGTTCTGTGGAGTCAGCGCCTTGGTGGATTTTCCGTCCCTCTCCACGATCATGGCGGCACAATGTCATCACCTGGTGCCTTCGTCAAAACCGTTACTTCCCGGGACCCGCCCTCGGTGCCTATGAATTGTTCCGGGGAGGGTGCTGGCATCAGTATTAGGTAAACCCTTCCTGTGATGGGCAGCCGAGGCCGAGAGCCGCGGCTCTGGTGTTAGAAACGCCCTCTTGTCGTGATGCCACCCAGCGTTCCCGGAGCCACCAGCCATCCACGCTCATTCTGGCCTCTGGAGCAGATCCATTTCCTCTCCCACGCGACAGGCCTTCAGACGCAGGACTGACCACCTGTCCCTTCCTGTCCCCCAGGCTTCGTCTCCTCCAGGCACAGCCACCCATTTCTCCACAGGTCTCCTGGGACGTGGTTCTGTCCCCCCACGCCCCCCCCCCCCATCCTGACTGAGCTGTGGTCAGGATGCCGCTGACAGTGTGTCTCTCCACGCCTTTGTTTCACTCTGAGCTGGCTGTCAACGAAAGCCCCTCAATTTTCTCCCGCAAGGAGCTTACGGCTTAGCCGGGGAGACAAGCATGCCAGCCAAGCAAAGCTTCCCCATCCTGTAATTATGAAATTGATTTTTAACGTCCACATGCGGGACTTTTATTTACCCTTACTAAGTTTTATCTTGCTGGGTTGACCTATTTAATTCTGTCCTCCACAAGTACTATTCTGTGCGGCAACTTTATCTCTTTATCCATGTTATTAATAACAGTAACAGTAACACCTTTCAGCTCAATTCCCAGGTTTCCGGCTCAATCCCCTGTGGGGGGCATGTGAGGGGTGGTTGATCGATGTTCCTCTCTTATATCGGTATCTCTCTCTCTTTCCTCTCCCTTCCTCTCTCTCAAAAATCAATAGAAAATACATAAAAAGGGACTTGAGCTTTGCCTACCTTTTATAAGCACATTAATCTATTTATCTATTCATAGTTTCTACCTCTTCTTGGATCAATTTTCATTAATTCATAATATTTATAGAAAATCATGGCCTTGTTGGGATTGTCAGATTTTTTATACATTATTATTTGCTTTTATTGAATAAAGTCTCATATCTAGCGTTACGTCCCTTTTCTCATTGCTAGGTTAATTAATATTTGGACTATTGATTGCAAATCAATTACTTGGAATTAATCTATTTCTCTTTCACAACCTAAACAAAACTAGGCCCTTAGCATGTTTTCACTCCAACCTCTTCATTCTCCAAATCTGCTACCACCCAAGTTTAGATCTTCTGGGATTTTAGCTGCAGATTATTGTTAAGATTTTAAAATATATTTCTAAACGATGTTCTATTGGTTTCTCTGGTTACCGTTGATTCTTGGATCCCATGTCTTCCCCTTTTAGAATTAAATTTTCTTTTCTTGCTTAATGAAATCTATTAGAAAAGGCCTGTGTGTGACTCCTTGAATGTCTGTGAAAATGCCTTTATTTCATTTTTCCTCTGAAGTGCTGATTTGGATGGAATTAGAGTCTAGGTCGGAAGTGGCCCCCATACAGAACTTCCATGGTGCTGCTCCATTGTCTCCAGCGTTAAGTGTTGTCAAGGAGAACGCGGATGCTGCTCAGATGCTCATTCGTTTCAGGTTCATTCTCTCAGGAAGCATTTAGGATTTTCACTTCACCCTTGAACTTCTGAATGTTACAACGGTGTGTCACAGGGAGGGTAGGTTTTTTGGCTGCAAAAAGCTTTATTGTTTCATTTGGTCCAATGCATGGGAGAGGGCTTCAAGGGTTAAAAGAATGGCTAGTATGCCCAGCTGGGGTGGCTCAGTGGTTGAGCATCGACCTATGAACCAGGAGGTCACGGTTCGATTCCCGGTCAGGGCACATGCCTGGGTTGCGGGCTCCATCCCCAGTGTGGGGCATGCAGGAGGCAGTCGATCAATGATTCTCTCTCATCATCGATATTTCTATCTCTCTCCCTCTCCCTTCCTCTCTGAAATCAATATATATATATAATGGCTAGTAGTTTCGGGGAGAGGCTCAGACAAAAGCCAGACACCAGGGGACGCAGAGGAGCCCCTCAAAGGCCTCTAGGCTCCTAGTCGTCCTTGAGGGGGAGCCTTTGGAAGAGATACTCGCCAGCCCAGCCTGGGGGCCGGCCGCCTGTGGAGTGAGGCAGGTGTCACCCGTCTTCTTGATGAGTTCCACCTCCTCACCCGGAATTGGTTCTGCAGGAAGTCGTGGAGCTGAGGGCCTAGGCGGGAGAACCAGGCCTGCAGCTCCCCGAGGGCCCGGCCAGGTTCCTCTCGAAGGCCGAGGCTGGGGCGGCTTCCCTGGCCCTGCCTTTGCCCATCACCCCGGGGAGGCGTCAGCACGTCCTGGAGAGAATGCGGCCACCGCCGTGTTGCATCTCGAAGAGACGCTGGGCGCCCTCGGCTTCTCCGCCAACTCAGCTCCCCGCAGAAGCGGCCCGCCCTCGAGCCACACGTCCCGGTGGAAACCGAAGCCCAGAGAGAGGTGGGTGTGGGCCCGCAGGTGCCGGGCCAGGCGAGCGCAGCCTCCACCTCGGGGAGTAATTCTGGTGAATTTGGGAGCTCATGGCTGTTCGGCAATAAGGAGTTAAGGTAGAAGAGCACTGGTGTCGGCGGGTCTCGGAGGAGGGTGGGAAGGTGGCGACTGGCTAAGACGCAGGAGGAGGGCCGGAGGCTGGAGGAGGGGGCGTCCCGGGGTTGGTGCCGTCCAAACAGGAGATGGAGCCGGGGCGCCCAGGGCACTGCCTGATGGGTAATTTTAATTCCTGTGTTTCTTCCACCTGGAACATTTTCTTTTTGTTTCTTGATGACTTTTTCTCTATGTGTAGATGTTTTCTATTTCAAGAGTTTTCATTAGCTGGATATTGGCACTTTATGTCTTTTAAAAAATATATTTTTCATTTTTCCCTCTTCATGACATTCTTAAGTAATCCCTTGGCTCAATTCTCCAGGGCAATCAAAAATTTATATGGCCAAAACCGGTTTGGCTCACTGGATAGAGCGTCGGCCTGTGGACTGAAGGGTCCCGGGTTCGATTCCGGTCAAGGGCATGTACGTTGGTTGTGGGCACACCCCCAGTGGGAGATGTGCAGGAGGCAGCTGGTCGATGTTTCTCTCTCATCGATGTTTCTAGCTCTCTATCCCTCTCTCTTCCTCTCTGTAAAAAAAAAAAATCAATTCTCCAGGGCAATCAAAAATTTATATGATTTCTCACACGTTCTGACAGACCAGCTGGCTGTTAACTTGTGAATGTGGCGGCCACTCTTATATTCCCAAAGTCTGACATGCACGTTCCTCCTCTCCCATTGGCTGTACAAACCTGCTTCCTTTGCTGTTATTTCTTCTTCGCGGGGAGGTTGTGCCACTCCTTCCTTGAGTCGAGACTCCGTTCTGCCTGCTCATCTTTATTTTGTTGGCTCCTCTGTGGTTGCCAGTTCTGGTCGCCGTTGCTCATGCCCAGTGGCGGGGGTTGGGCAGGAGGAGCTGTTGGGAGGGTGACCTGGCTTTTCTCATGCTGCCTCCCAGATCTATGCCGTGTCCAATCAGCCTTGCTCTGGGCCCAGGACGCTGGTCTCTGCGTCACTGGGCTCCCCTGGCAACTGCTTTCCTGTTGGCTCAGCCCATGGGAGACTCAGAGGAAATACTGGAGTATTGGTGGCCCCTCGCCCCCGCCCGCCCTCTGTCACCCTGGGTTTGGTAGCGGCGGTGTTTTCCTAACTGACGTCAGAACTCCTCGCAGGACCCTCCTCTCCTGTGGCCGCCTCTCCTCCTGGCTTCCGGTAACTGCTCCCCTCCCCGCTTCAGGACTGGGGGAGGCCAGGGCCTCCCACTCCTGCTAACCTCTGGGAGCTTCATCACCCCTGGGCGTCCCTTCAGCCCTGACCTTGCCTCTGGACACAGTCCGTGTGCCTGTCTCTTTGGTGGACCCTTCCAGTGTGCGGTGAGCACCTGCTGGAGGTGACGACGTCAGCGAGGTGTTTCCTTGTTGTGGCTCCTACTCATCTCTCAGGGCTTCCTGGGCTACGTATTAGCTGGGGAACCCATGTCCGCTGTAAGAAATAACCCTGAATCTTAGCAGCTCAACAAAGATTTGTTTTTCTTTCTACTGATCTTGGGATCCTAACTCTTTCCATCTTGGGGCACTTTTATCTTTCCCGGGATCCTCGTAGACTCGATCTTCATTGGACCCGTTACTTTTGAGAGAAGAAAGGATGAAGATGATCGCACAGGGCATTTCATGGTCAGGCCCGGAGGGGCTACACGCGTTGCCATCCACTGGCTAGAAACTCGTTAGTCATCTCAGCCTGAGTACACAGGAAGCTCACACAGATGTGTAGTCTTACTGTGGGCCCAGGAAGAGGAGGAGAGGCTTGTGAGCACAGCTTCAGGTGAGTGATGCTTCTGAGGCTTCCATGTCCCAAACCATCACTCCAACCTGTGCTCTATGCTGCTGTCAGTCACTCCACTCAGCAGGGAAGGCGGGAGGAGCCCAGAGGCGTGGCTGCTGCACACGCCGTGGCCCAGTTAACCCCCCAGTGTTTTTGCCCACATGTCCCTCTTGCCTCTTCCATCCACAGCCTCAGAGTTTGGAGGGTGGTGTGGCCACTCCTCTCGGCAGCAGCCTTCTTCCACCCAAGTGTTGGGTTGTAGTTTTCGCCAACAACTTGAACCTGCTTGATTTTTGACTTTGTTTTTATTTTTTTTTTGCCTCAAAATTTCTGGTTAATATTGGGTACTGTTTCTTGTTTTGTGTAGCTCTTGTGGCTTCAGTGTATTTAACGACACCTCTTCTGTCTTTTCTAAGGATGGGGAGCATGGAAGTGTGCCACTGTGCAGTGTGCAGAGGTTTCTAAAAGAGAAACGAGCCCAGCCGGCGTGGCTCAGTGGTTGAGCATCAACCCATGAACCAGGAGGTCATGATTTGATTCCCGGTCAGGAATTCTCAGTGTGGGGCATGCAGGAGGCAGCCAATCAATGATACTCTCTCATCATTGATATTTCTCTCTCTTCCTCTATCTTTCTCTCTGAAATCATTATCCTATATAATAAAAGGCTAATATGCAAATTGACCAAACGGCGGAACAACCGGTCACTATGACGCGAACTGACCACCAGGAGGCAGATGCTCAATGCAGGAGCTGCCCCCTGGTGGTCAGTTTGCTCCCATAGGGTGAGCATTGCTCAGCCAGAATCCGGGCTCACGGCTGGGGAGTGCAGCAGAGGTGGCGGGAGCCTCTCCTGCTTCCGCGGCAGTGCTAAGGACCCCTCGGGGGATGTCCGCCTGCCAGCTTAGGCCCGCTCCGCCGCAGGCAGTCGGATATCCCCCCCCCAAGGGGTCCTGGACTGCAAGAGGGCGCAGGCTGGGCTGAGAGACACCCCTCCCCCCCAGTGCATGATTTCGTACACCGGGCCTCTAGTGTGTATATATATACTGTGTCTGTGTGTATGTGTGTGTGTATATATATATTTTAAAAAGAAGTCCCCAAACATGGAGAAAGGGTTAACATGCTAACAACCAAAACCATGGTAAGACGGTCCAATACAGTCTCCAAAGATCTGCATAACCTTCATGTAAATTGGTGCCAGTCCAACCGAGCTGTGGGGCCCAGGCTGACAGCCCAATTTCCAGAACTGCTTTTTCCATCGACCTCTGCTTGGTTGACATTGTGAGGAAACCCTTTTCACAATTCTGTTTTTAATGATGTTCTAGCCGAGGCTGAGGATGAAATGCTTTGCTGGGGTGTGTTCTGTGATCAAAGATCCCCTTTTCTCACCGCACACGTAATCCGCGAGGTATCTGAAGAATGTGCCACATGCATATTCTGGAGAAGTGTGGCCTGAGCCAGCTGCCGGGTGCTGGGGGCATTTTGGAGAGACATCTGGAAGATACAGGCACCGCCTATGTGCTCTGGGTAACCACACTGTGGCTGAAGGCCCAGTGTCGGTGATGCCAATCGATGGGCAAGGCCGTGGCTCAGGAGTTAAACAAGGAGACCATTCTGATTTCTGTTGGGAAGCTTTGTCTTTTGTTAAAATAAATAAGATACGATTTCTTTGATTGTATGTAGCATTTATACTGAGACACTGAACGAACCCCTTGCCCTGAAAGGGAAAACATAGGAAAATCCCAGGCTTGGAACTGTTAACTTTAATAGGGTCGGAGTATCTCAGGACAAAAGTGAGGCTTAACTGTGTAGGTAGGACCACTGTGAATGAACCCGTGGTTGTGGAGAGGGATAGAGCTGAGCGGTTAAGAGTTTAGGCCCAGGACCCGGAGTGCTTGGGTTCGAACCTTTGTTTTGCTATAAGATTTTGAGCAAAAACAAATGTAACTTCTGTGTTCCTCAGTTATCTGGAATTCAAAATAATAATGTCTCACCTGATTGTTGAGAGTTAAATGAATTAATACATGTAGCGTTAATGGGAGTTAGAAAGTAAGTGCTCAATAAATATTAGCTCTCCTCCTCCTCCTCCTCCTCCTCCTCCTCCTCCTCCTCCTCCTCCTCCTCCTCCTCCTCCTCCTCCTCCTCCTCCTCCTTTCCTTACAAATGAATGTCAGAAAGGTAGCCGGGATAATTCTCAGCAGGGCTTCTTCAGTATTAAGAGAGAGAAATATTAATTACTTTCATCCAACAGGCCAGCGCAATTTGTTTCCTAGGGGAACATTAGCCCCTGGTTATTTTGGGGGCTCAGCAGGACTTGTTAGGGGGTCGCATGAACATCCTTATGGGAGGCAGGTGACGACCTACCTTTGCCTGCAAACACCTTCTAATTTAAGATCTCCTCCTCCAGTGTCTTCAGGTGTGACCATCCTTTAGGGAGCACATCACCTCGTTAACTCTCCTGGCCTGGCTCTTTCCCACCTTCATGTCACCCTCTGGTTCCCTCCTTAATCCCCAAAGTGGAAAAGGAACTTCGAAGCCGCCCTTCTCTGGAGCATTTGAGGTCTCGCTTCCCAGCATGTTCCTGGTTTGGGCTCAAATAAACTTATAATAATTCTCACTGGCTTGGACGTTGTTAGGGCGACAGTCTGGGAGCGCTGGTTAAGACACGAGCTCACCCTTATGCTGGAGCGTTTCTGAACTGATGGGCCCAGCTGAACGCGCCCTAAGTGATCAGGGTGATGCCCAGGTTCGCTCACTGTGCGGCTCAGGTGCGTTTAATGCGAGGCTGCCCCCCGCTGGGCCCCACCAGGAGCGGAGAGGCCTCTCGCAGACAGACTGGGCTCCGGGCCTGTCGCCTCAGGTCGTGTCCTGGAGGCCGTGGCCATTTACAAACTCTTCCTCCACTGGTTCCAGTCCTGCGGTCCCGCAGGAGAACGGCCCACGGGCCACCTGAGCCAGCCCTTGGAGGGTGTTGCGGGGCAGCAGCAAAACCTGGGGCAGCAGACACGTGTCAAAGCTCCCACGGGAGAACTGGTACCCCAAAAACCTGGACATAAAAAACATGACAAAGGGAGCAAGGTGGAGAGCGCGCAAGAAGATGGCACCTGTGTCCCCCATCCTGAGAGCAGCCAGCAAGCCTGGTGTGCGGCAGGCTGGGTATGCAGCAAGGCTGGGTGTGCAGCAGGCCAGGTGTGCAGCAGGCCGGGTGTGCAGCAGGCCGGGTGTGCAGCAAGGCCGGGTGTGCGGCAGGCCGGGTGTGCGGCAGGCCGGGTGTGCAGCAGGCCATGTGTGCAGCAGGCCGGGTGTGCAGCAGGCTGGGTGTGCAGCAGGCCATGTGTGCAGCAGGCCGGGTGTGCAGCAGGCTGGGTGTGCAGCAAGGCCGGGTGTGCGGCAGGCCGGGTGTGCGGCAGGCCGGGTGTGCAGCAGGCCATGTGTGCAGCAGGCTGGGTGTGCAGCAGGCCGGGTGTGCAGCAGGCCATGTGTGCAGCAGGCCGGGTGTGCAGCAGGCTGGGTGTGCAGCAAGGCCGGGTGTGCAGCAAGGCTGTGTGTGCAGCAGGCCGGGTGTGCAGCAAGGCTGGGTGTGCAGCAGGCTGGGTGTGCAGCAGGCTGGGTGTGCAGCAGGCCATGTGTGCAGCAGGCCGGGTGTGCAGCAGGCCACTGTGTGCAGCAGGCCGGGTGTGCAGCAGGCCGGGTGTGCAGCA
>NW_005871600.1:393143-394924 GCF_000147115.1 Myotis lucifugus | reverse complement strand
TGTTATGACAGCCAAAGTGCAGGAACACACAGGCATTGTGCTATAGTTTTTTATAAACATTCCCTAAAGTTCATCCTTCTTTACAGTCCTTTGAGGGGGATGTTATTGTTTTGGTTTTGCAGCAGAAGAAACTGACTTGGAGAGAAAGTCGCAGGGTGTTGGGACTTGTGTTTTCTCCGTGCCCAGTAGATTTGGTGTATCTCCTTTTGTCTTTCTAGCTTGAAGTTTATCTTTCCCTTTATTCCTCTCATGGGAATCTCTCCACCCTCTTGAGCCATTTCTGGGGCCTCCTTTGAACGTTCTGTAATTCATTCTGCATTTCTTAGGGGATAAGAACTAAGCTCTTGTCCAGTTGTTCCTTGCGTGTTCAGTTAGCATACATTCGTAAGTGAATTGGGGAGGGAAGGAAAGGGACATAGGTTCACAGAGCAACACCGTGTGCCAGGAGCTTCCCGGATATGCGCTCCCTTTCTCTCTCTGGGAACCCTGAGTTGTGCACGTCAGAGGCTCATTTTATGGACAAGAAACGTGAGGCCAGAGGGTGGGTACCTGGTTCGGAGCCAGAAAGTGTTTACATGTTGGAGGTTGGACTTGAGCCCGGGCTGCCTCATCATAGGGTCGACCATGCTTCTGAGATCGTGGATCGGACTCCTGAGGACACACCCACCGAAGGGACGAGGGAGGACGGACAGAGGAGGGAGGAGGCCATGCACGCTGTGCTGGTGTAGCTGGCGCTGTGAGCCGATCCGGGGCCTGGGGCGGAGACCTCCATCGGTGGACACAGACAGCTGTGGCCGCTGTGTCCTTCCCCTGCTAACTGTCGTCTGCCCTCCTGGCCTTTGGCAGGTGACATCAGTGAGGTGATGCTGGAGGGGGAAGGAATGGAGAGAGTGGTTCCTGTCTCTATCAGGGTGTGGCTTATAAACCATGGAAACAGACTCTTCTATTTCAGGTTGTGTGTGTGTGTGTGTGTATTTTCTTAAAAAAAACTTTATTGTTGAAAGTATTATGTAGGTTCTCCTTTCCCCCCCATTAACCTCTTCCAGCCCCCCCAGCCCCCCCAGACCCTCCATTGTCTGTGTCCATGGCCATGCATATATGCATACAAGTTCACTGGTTGATCTTTTCCCACCCACCCTCCCCTGCCTCCCCTCTGAGGTTCAACAGTCTTCATGCTTCTATGACTCTGGGTTTTTTTTCAATGCCCATCAACGTAGGCCTCTCATACAGGACACTGAGGGGGAAAAACAGAGGATTTCAAAGCAGCACATGAACCCAAGTCCCAGGAACTTCACGTTTGCATTGTTTTTACTGGGCTTTGAAAATGAACCACAGTTTGGAGCCAATTGTTTTCTTTTTTGAGGTTTTCTAGTTCAAGGTCCCAGTTCTGTGGGAGGAGCTTGATGCAGAGGCAAGAGTCTCGCCATTTGGCCCCGGGTCCAGTCTTGCTCTGGCACACCCTGTCCGTGCCTGACGTGCGGGCCGGAGGGTTTGGGTCAAGGTGTCCTCTTCATTTCTTTACCGAGATCCTCACTGAGGCCATCGTGACAGCCCGGGGCGTTTATGATCTAATCTCATGGCAGCAGGAGGCCGGGGGCCACTTCCTCCTCTGGAGGGTCCCTGCAGGCACCGGGGTGCCTGGTTCTGGGGCTCAGCGGCCGGGGTGGCGCAGGGTTTTGTTCTTCTGGTTAAGGTCTGAATCTAAAGGTGCAGGTCCTTCGTTTGAGGGGATGACCAAAAACAAATCCACAATACTTGCCCCTTAGAGGAAAACCGCGTGG
>NW_005871600.1:391346-393043 GCF_000147115.1 Myotis lucifugus | reverse complement strand
CCTCTGAGATTCTGCACCCTGTTCCCTGCTTCCATGTCTCTGGATCTGCTCCGTTCATCAGTTTATTTTGTTACTTAGATTCCATGTATGAGTGTGATCATGTGATGCTTGTCTTTCTCTGAAAGTCAGAAAGTTTTAAAGGATTGTCGTTGGCACTTAAGAATTTGGGTCATTTCAAAGGCTTAAAATAGGAGCCCGGCTGGTGTGGCTCAGCGGTAACATCAACCTATGAAGCAGGAGGTCACGGTTTGATTCCCCGTCAGGGCACCTGCCTGGGTTGTGGGCTCCATCCCCAGTAGGGGGCGGGCAGGGAGGCAGCCGATCAATGATTTGTCTCATTATTGATGTTTCTATCTCTCCCTTCCTCTCTGAAATCAATAATATCTATACACTAGAGGCCGATGCACGAAATTCGTGCAAGAGTAAGCCCTCATCCCCCGGCTGCCAACACCGGCTTCCCTCTGGCACCCAGGACCCGGGCTTCCCTTGCAGCCCTGGCTTCGTCCGGAAGGTCGTCTGGAAGGACGTCTGGTCTAATTAGCATATTACCCTTTTATGATTATAGATAGGCTTAAATATACGTACAGGATTAACATAGAACTGATGATTTGGAAAGCATTTTTGGCTGAGAAGAGACATGCCTTTCTTTCCGTCCTCTCCACCTAAGCAGAGCCCGAGCCACTGTCCTGGGCTCCAGGAGTCACAGGTTGAAACCCGGCAGGGGCCGGGCGGCTGGGAGAGGAAACAGGGAGTTCTCACTTCTGTGTGAAGTTGTCATCTCACCTCTTGGTCCTCGGGTAGAGCCAGACTCGGAGTATCTCAGCGTAGGTGGGTCGGCACCATGGGAAACCAATAGCCGAAGCGTGGACGCCCATAGCCTCTTCCGGGGACACACGGGTGTCAGCTCCGTCCTCGGACCTCGCCCGGCAGGCCAGGCTGTCTCCCAGGAGGCGCGTGTCCAGGGCACTGCATCGATGAACGACTGTTCTCCAGCAGCTCGGGGTCTGTGCCTGGTTAGGCGAGGCGGGAGGGGGTGGGCAAGGCCAGGCATGCCTCGCCTCGGGAATCTCATTCCTTCCCACTTTTCCAGGCCTCCTTCCCACAACATGCTCTTCCCGACTGTCCCAGCTCTGCCTTGCCTGGCCTCCTCCTTTCTGTCTCTGAGCTGAGCCCCACGTGATGAGGGAGCAGCCCCCTCTGGCCCCTGCCCGGCTCTCTGCAGGGTGGTCCTCTTCTGTGGGACCCCTGAGCGACCCTGGGGCGCTCCAGGCCCTTCCCGCCCGGTGGGGAGGAGCTGAGGGTCCGGCCCTGTGCTCGGGGCTGCAGCAAGGCAGACCTGCCCCCGACCCCCATGCAGCCTCAGGGCCTGACCCCCTCTTGGGGTGTGCCGGACACTCAGCTCCCACGCCGGTTGGGTCGGCCCTGCTGTTCTGGGTCCCTCTGCCCCTTTCCTAGGACAGTTGCTGCTCCTGGGTACCTGGCTTGTTGGAAAACTACAGCTCCCCGTGATGACAGATGTGCTCCCTTCCCCAGCCCCGCCCCACGCTCCCTGCCTCCCTGGTGTTGATGCTTGCTTGTTGCCAACCCTCTGACACGGAGCCCTGCTTGCTGAGCTGGACTCTGAGCTGAGCTGCCCCGCCCATCCCGGGGAGTCCCCGGTCTCTGCGGAGCCTTCACATCTCTTTCGTCTGTGCAGC
>NW_005871600.1:374648-390784 GCF_000147115.1 Myotis lucifugus | reverse complement strand
CGCCCACTCTTTGGTACCCAAGGTTGTGAATCGCCTTGGCTGAGCCTTCCTCCTCTTCCTCCCATCCTGGGGGCCCTCCCCGTGCCCCCTAGGCCCTCTGCCTTTCCTCTCTGGGGGATGTCACATGCAGCTCTAGGCTTGTAATACCATCTGTCGTCCCTGCCCCAGTGACACTTCAGTGTTGTGATTGGAGGGGGTGTGAGGGCTCCTGGAGCCAGCTCTTCCACACCTGTTCTTCCTACTAACTATCACATCCCCTGTTCTTCCTCCCTCCCCAGACAGCCACCCTGGCCTCTTTCATCTGAGTCTCCCCCCCTCACACTTAAACATCATTCTAAGGGTACGGCCCGGAGTCCCGCCATCTTCTTCCTTCTGTCCTTGTCGGAAAACAAAGACAACCTGCAC
The DNA here is from genome assembly GCF_000147115.1 of Myotis lucifugus. Lineage (NCBI taxonomy): Eukaryota > Metazoa > Chordata > Mammalia > Chiroptera > Vespertilionidae > Myotis > Myotis lucifugus. The sequence goes on along the minus strand of NW_005871600.1, from coordinate 390,379 downwards.
ATTGAGTTGTTGGTGATACAATTTGTGTGAGGCAGTCTGGGAGGAGACGCGCACACCCACATGCACGCATACATGCACACACATGTGCACACACGTGCACACACACACAGAATAGACCCGATGAGGACAGAGAGGCGAGTTCCTGGTTCTTGTGGAGCTTTCTCTCTACGTTCTGTTGTCCATGTTGGTGCGCATCCCTGGGTCTCAAGCTGTAGTTGACTGGGGTGGGCTGTCACCCAGTGTGTCCGACACACTAACACACCCAGCTGTGCCGGGGCTATTGCTGGTGAGGCTGGAAGGCGAGTCGGTAGGAACACACTCCTAAAGAAAATGCTTACCTTTAATCTCTCACACTGATCAAACAAACAAAAGCAGTGCCTGTGGAATTACTTTTTTCTGGGTTAGTTTGCTTTTTACATGGAAGGCAACTCTGAAAGCTGCCTTCTACGAATCAATCACACAAACGCTCTAACCGAAGCCACCGGAGTAAAGCTGATAAGATGGGGATGACAATATGTCTGATGTGCTTGGCACCTCATGCGACCCGCACAACACACCTGGGCTGAGCGTTCCCTAGTCACACCGTTTGCAGGTAAAGAGGTTGGGAAGGGGGAAGACTGGATGTCGCTTGTTAATGGAGCTGGCACTAGGAATGCCCTTCCCTAGGCCAGTGCTCTTTCTGCTCTGCGATTTTCATCACCATTGTTTGCTGTGCTGACTCTCTCTATTTAATCTGCGAGAGACAGTTGAACAGTGAGATGATTCTGTCATCTTGGCAAAAAGAGGAAAGCATCTTAGGAGCCTCAGGGGGCTAAGACTGGCTCAGGAGAGCTGAGGTGTACAGCTCTTCCCAACCACACATTGGTAGCTTGAAATTGGCCACATGGGGAGTATTTACACCATAGGAATTGGCAAACACTATACATCCCGAGACCCATTGATTAAACATTTACCAGGACATCACTGTCTGCCAGGGGCCCGAGGGTCCTGTGTAGCAGAATTTGAAAATGACTAGTAGGGTGGTTTAGTGCACTGGGAAATAGTTGTACTAGTTCACTAGGGCTGCTTAAACAAAGAACCCAAGACTGAGTGGCTTAAATCGCAAAAACTTCTTGTCTCACTGTTCTGGAGGCCAAGCCTAAGGCCCAGGTGTCGGCAGAGCCAGCTCCCTCTGAGGCTCCAGGGGTGCCGGGACTGACCAGCAGACCCTGAGTGACGGATAGATGGATGACTCTGGCACACGTTTCTGTGAAAGAGAGGCTAAGGGACTGCTTGGCTATAGGAACCAAACAGCCCCGTTTGCCTGCCTCCTTAAGCTTTTACTGTAGCAACAGCTTGAACTAAAATTAACCTTTAGCTACTATTAGAAGGGTAAGTATCCTTGAGAAAGCACATGCTTCTACAAGGTCATATCTAAAGACTAAACATAGAGACTCCAGTAAAACACCAGGGGACTCAGACTTGTTTGGAAAAGTCAAGGCAGTGGCTGCTGCCTTCAGTAAGATCCCCCTACAGGCCCCCGGCCTTTCAGAGAATCCTCCTTACAGACTTTCCAACCAAGTCCTGTGCCCCCCCCCGCCCCCGGGGAAGGTCTGTTCTGGGTCTCTCTCTTAGCTTCTGGCAGCTTCTGGACTGAGGAAAGTATAACTCCAATCTTCATAGAGTATTCTCCCTGTCTGTGTCCACATTTCCCCTTTTTATAAGGACCTTGTCATATTGTATCAGCATTCATCCTAATGACCTTATTTGAACTTCATTTCCTCTGTAAAGACCCTACCTCCAATGGGGGTGAGGACTCTAACATGTCCTATTTTTGGGGACAATATTCAATCCACAACAGGGCCAAGCATGGATTTTGGTTCTTTCCTATCTCTCATTGACGGTGTGGCCTTAGTTTGACACTTAGCCCCAGTTCTATAAAAAAAGAAGGGGGGCCCCTAACGGGTTTGGCTCAGTGGATAGAGTGTTGGCCTGCGGACTGAAGGGTCCCAGGTTTGATTCCGGTCAAGGGCATGTACCTTGGTTGCGGGCACATCCCCAGTAGGGGGTGTGCAGGAGGCAGCTGATTGGTGTTTCTCTCTCATCGATGTTCCTAACTATCCCTCTCCCTTCCTCTCTGTAAAAAAAAAAAAGGGGGGGGGGTTGGACCATATAATCTGTGAGATTTTCTCTCTCCAATCCCATGGCTTTACAAGCACACTCACTGTTCCTGACCCTCCGTTAGTGGGTCCATGTCTCAGTTGCTTCCATGCTTTCTCTGTGTAGAAGGAAAGCTGTTCAGAATGGGCTGGCTAACAGCAGTAGCTGTTATTTTTTAAGCAACGACATTATTCTCGGCATTCCACGATGAGCTCTGCACAGTTTACTTAACCCTCCAATAGGTCTTGCGAGGTATCTCTCGGAATCCTCTCTTGCTGGTTGGGGTGTCCAAGGTGAGGTCACCCAGTTTGTTAAAATTCATTCTATGAACAAGTGGCGGAGCTGAGAGCTGGATCCAGGTCTCCGTGACCACAGAGCCAGCGCCCTCATTCTCTCCAACCCCATGAAGATGGCCGTCCTGAGACAGCGGCCCCCAGGCCTGGCCCGTGGGCACGGGATGCTCACGGCAGCTGACCGTCTCCGTTCTGCTGCCCATTTGCTCACCTGAGAGGCATATTCCTTTGCTCCTTCAAGTGTCAGGTTAAGTCAGCTAAGATGCCTAATCCCACACGGAGAGCACAGCGGGAGGGACCTCCCTGATGCCCGTGGGGGAGCCCCGTCTCTCAGTGTGTCTGCAGGGTCGCATCCCAGGAAAGGTCTGATTTTGTTAGCTGCTGTTAAGTCACGTCGTGTCTTTTATTTTATCTTATTTTAAAAAAATATATATTATTGACTTTTTTACAGAGGTACATGCCCTTGACTGGAATCGAACCTGGGACCTTTCATTCTGCAGGCCAATGCTCTATCCACTGAGCCAAACCAGTTGGGGCAAGTCATGTCGTATAAAAGAGGTTCACTTTAGTATAGATGACCCATGTTCTTTTTTTTAAAAAAAATATTTTTATCGATTTCAGAGAGGAAGGAAGAGGGAAAAAGAGAGAGAAACATCAGTGATGAGAGAGCATCATTGATCGGCTGCCTCCTGCACACCCCACACTGGGGATTGAGCCGCCACCTGGCATGTGCCCTGACCAGGAATCAAACTGACCTCCTGGCTCATAGGTCGACACTCACCCACTGAGCCACTCCAGCCGGGCATAGGTGACCCATTATTCTTGTTTTTCATGAGATGCTGGCCCTCACAGACTGTTCTCCTAATTACTCATGGACTTAGTCCTCATGTGGCAGCTGCCATTTGCTTCCTCTGATGCTGGGGAGCCGCCTGTAGAGACTTCTCCCTTCTCCTTGAGACTCTCGGAGCCTCTGCTGGCCCAGGAGGGAGGGCCGCTCCTCACCTCCCCGCCCCCGTGCCATCCCCTCTGCTTGTGTGGGTGCCGGGGTGGAGCCCTGAGGAGCCATGCCCTGTGGTCCTCTGTGGGCAGAATTCCTCTCTGCATCTGGTCTGCATGTCATGGAAGGAGCCGGAAGCAGCCCTACCCTCATCTCTGTGCCTCAGATGTCATTAGTGACAGGCAGCCTCCATTTCAGTCCAGTCTCTGGACAAGGCAGGCTGGGCTGGGCGGGCTGGGCTCAGGCCAAACACCCAGGGCTACTCAGGTCACCTCACTGATGACTGAGGGCTGCTAGTCGGGCCTTCTTCGCCCAGGAAGCTCATTGGTTGCTCATCGACACAGGTTCCTGGTGACCCCCCAATTCTTTAGTCAGACCCACGTGGTCCTCTGGGCCGGGATTCAAGGTCAGCAAAAAGAGTCCTATCAGTTGTTCTCTGCTCAGAGGAGGATGTGAGGCTGTGGAGTTAGACGGCCACGGTGGTTGGAGATGCCACTAGGGGTCTTGCTTGGCGGTGAGCTGTTTACTGAAGCTCGGCCTCTTGTGCAGAACAGCAACCACCGCTTGCACACGAGGCAGCGGGAACTCGAGTGGGAGGTCGTGAGGATGTGGAGCTGCTGATCAGAGAGGCCGGGCAGCGAGTCCCCGGGGAGGACGCCCTGTCCCACTGCAAACAGACCGTTTACCTTGGAATCCCTGTGTGTTTATTCACGGTGTTAGCTCATCACTTGGGTCCTGATTCTGTTTGTTACGCTTCTTATGAGTTTGTCTTCCTCCTGGAGCCTGCTGGCAAGAACGTTCTGGATGGGATGGTAAGTCCTTGTGGGACGGGCCAGCCCCAGTCTAAGGGGCTCGGTCAGACGTTGACATTTAGGTCAAGCGTGAGAATCACACCACTGCAAGAATGTCACCTGCGACGGTGTCAGGTTAGAGATGTGAGAGTCCTTAGCGAAGCAAGACATAGGAGCTGGTCTCCACATGTTCTATATCAGTGGTTCTCAACCTTCCTAATGCCACGACCCTTTAATACAGTTCCTCATGTTGTGGTGACCTCCAACCATAAAATTATTTTCGTCGCTACTTCATAACTGTAATGTTGCTACTGTTATGAATCGTCATGTAAATATCTGATATGCAGGATGTATTTAGGCAACCCCTGTGAAAGGGTCGTTCGACCGCCAAAGGGGTCGCGACCCACAGGTTGAGAACCACTGTTCTATATTCAGCGCGGCGCCTACTGTCCCAGCCCCGTGTCATGGATCGTCATCATTCAGTGGAGAAAAGCCCTGCCACGTGCATGGCCCGTCCCAGGCCACGGAAGGTCCTTGCGTTGACGTCTAAGTGGCGCAGAATGACCACCTGGACGCTGCGTCAGTAAAGTGACGTGGGGACAGTAAGTGGTGGGGGGAAGTGGGGATCCTACATGGATTAAGGAGAAGGTTTGCCCAGGATCTTTGCCTGGTGGCCAGCCTGGTGAATTTTCCTCTCACACATGAGCCAACAAACTCTTACTTGAAGTGCTATCATCGCACATCTCACTCCCACCCGCGGTGCGCCCTGGCAGCGGGAGAGGGAGACTGTCCCCCCCCCCCCCCAAGTGCGCTCCAGGTCTAGACAGGGCAGGTCTTACCCGCCTCCTCCTCTCCTCCAAGACACGTGGCATTGCTGACTTATTTCATTGGTTACTTTTAGAAATAGTTTGAGTGAGTGTTTTCGTTTCCAATGGAAACATTCCAAGATTTGCAATGGAAATTTCAAAGACCCGGAGGACTAGGTTAACAGCTTTTGGAAAAGTGGAATGGCTAGTTCCTCAGGTGCTATCCAGGTGGCCTCACTCCGGGGGGAGGCCGCTGCCAGTCCGTCAGGGTCCCCAATGGCGACGGTCTCCATCACGTGGGTGCTTGTTAGCCACGCACACTCCCGGGCCACCCCGTGAGACTCTGCTTTTAATAAAAACCCGAGTCAGCACTGTACCATCCAAATAGCATGTGAGCCGTGTGTGGAATTTAAATGTTTCTAGTGGCCTCGTTAAAAAAGTAAGAAGGAACAAGTGAAAGTTTAGTATTATATTTATTTGTCCCACATATCCAAATTACCCTTGTAACATCTACTCTATCTAAAAACGTATTAATGAGTTACTTGGCTATTTTTGGTACTCAATCTTTGAAGTTTGGTGTGTATTTCATGCCTGTAGTACATCTGGGTTTGGATTAGCCACATGTCCAGCACTTAAGAGCCACACGTGGCCGTGGCTGTCAAACAGGATCTCTAACTGTCCCTCCCCCTCCACACCCCCACCCTCCGCCATTGTAGCACCTTCTTAACAGAGCTGCTCACTGCTAGGTCCGTTCCAGCACCCGTGTTGGGGAGTTCACTCTCCAGGCACCTACCACCCGAACCTCGTTAAATGTTGTGAGCTGCAGTGCGTGAGTGGGCAGGGACGTGTTTACCCAGCAAATATGCAGGAAACCATTGGCGGTGGAGTGACACAGACATCTTGAAGCCACACGCCACTCACAGACAGCCGAGCGTGTGTGCTGGCACGTGGAGCTGATGGCGTGAGCACCGGGAACTGTATGCGCTGAAGGCACAGGCCCCCAATGAAGGTGCCAGTGGAGTTTCAACCAGAAGCAGCTGAAAGTTGGCACCATTTAGTCTGTAGATGCAGCGGGGATTTCTGCACATGAAGCAGCTTGCTGGGCCTGACAAGCCTTCTCTGTGTTCTGTCCCCGGCTCCGTCTCCGGCTCTCAAAGGTGCTCTGTGTGTGAGCTCGCAGGGGGTGGAAGGAGGTGCCTGGAAGTTCAAGGTAAACTCTTCTAAAAGGGGCGGCACCAGGGAGCCCGGGGGAAATGCAGGAAGGGTCCCTCTGGGACTTTCCACTCTCCCCACCAGGAGCGCCTGCAAAGGGCCGAGGCTGGAAACGCATTTGAATTCTGTCCGATAAGACGGAAGCACACAGGACGGACAGGCATTTCTGCATAGGAGTTAGTGTAATTGACTAATGTCATTCGTGATTGATTATATTTGAAGAAGAGTCATAAAGATGTCAGTTGTTTAACCTGCATCTCAATGTCTTTCTCATCCGCCTTACGCTTCACTGACTCATAGCAGAAAGGAAGAAGGAGCTAGTGGGAGGACACTGGTCGTGGGCATGGTCTGGGCTTGGAAGGAGGTCACATTGCTCTGTGTGGCCACTTCAGTGGCATCTACAAGCACTTAGGAGGCCTGGTGTGATGCTGGGCAGTGAACGAATGAGAACATGTCACACTCTGAACAGAGACCAGTGTTTCCAGTGATTCTGTCTCAATAGACCCTTGGTACGGATGAGCTCATTCAACCCTGGAACGGCCCTAGAAGTAGAACCAGCATGTATGTACCCCCTTTCACGGTGGAGGAAGTGGGGGCACAGAGCGGTTAGCTGCTTTGCCTAGGTCAGTGGTTGGCAAAATGCGGCTCGCGAGCCACATGAGGCTCTTTGGCCCCTTGAATGTGGCTCTTCCACAAAATACCACGTGTGGGCATGTACGTACAGTGTGATTGAAACTTCGTGGCCCATGCGCAGAAGTCAGTATTTTGTGGAAGAGCCACACTCAAGGGGCCAAAGAGTCGCATGTGGCTCATGAGCCGCGGTTTGCCGACCACTGGCTAGGTCATCAGCTGGCAGGGGCAGAGTTACGGTTAAATCCATGTGGATCCTTAGTGCTCCCCACAAAGACCATAACCTGCTCTGCTTGGGAGATTCCTGAAATGCCCTCTGCCAGCTTCTCATCACAGCAGAAATCTCTCTCTCTTTTTAAAAATATATATTTTTATTGATTTCAGAGAGGAAGGGAGAGGGAGAGAGAGAGAAACATCAATGATGATAGAAAATCACTGATTGGCTGCCTCCTGCATGCCCCCTACTGGGGATTGAGCCCACAACTCCGGCATGTGCCCTGACCAGAAATCAAACCATGACCTCCTGGTTCATAGGTCAATGCTCAACCACTGTCCCAGGTGCCCACTCCTCCTGTCCCAGGTGCCCCTGCCTCCTCCTGTCCCAGGTGCCCCTGTCTCCTCCTGTCCCAGGTGCCCACTCCTCCTGTCCCAGGTGCCCACTCCTCCTGTCCCAGGTGCCCACTCCTCTGGTAGAGCCTGTGCTAGTCTCTATTCTAGGCCATTATTCCAACAGATGTGAATCCCTGAGAACCGAACGTCCAGGTTGGTTTGTGAGAGCCGTGCTGTGAGCCGTGCTGTGAGCCCAGTGTTCAGTGCATAGATGACTAAATAAGCGATTCTTGCTGTGGAATGAATGTCCCCCCCTCCCTGTCAGTGGCACAGCGCGGCCACCTGGCTGCTGGGGTCCGTGCAGCTAGCTGTCTGAATGAGCCGTGTCAGTGATCATCCCGTGTCCCACTGAGAGGGCAAAATGGAAGCACTTTTCATTTTCATATGCCAAGGAGGACAAGAGTAGGGAGAAACCTTGGGAAAACCCAACACATAACAAAAAATACCAAGAAAAAAAGAAAAAAGGTCTAGGGAAATATATGTGAGAAATGAAGTACACATTCTTGAACTGTTTCTTCTTTTTTAAAAAACTGAAACATCTCCAAAGAGAACAGCCTTAAGAGACTTGGCCCAGGTGTATTTAATTTTCCAGAACAATATGCTGATGTTATCTGGGAGCGTGAATTCTTAACCCTTAGGCCGACACCTCCTGTTTGCTAACCACCCTGCCAGCTTCGGGAGTTTGCCAAGGCAAGAACCTGTGCGGGGGGCGCGGGGGGGGGGGGTAAAGGTTGAAGGTCAGTGGACTTAGAAGGGAAGGGCTCAGTTGGGGCCTCAGAAGGGGGGAGAGAGCTGGCTGTGTGGCATCACCCTGTGTTTCCTGGGGTTCGAGTCCAGGGCAGTTCCTCAGCCACGTCTCCAGCTGTGAGCAGGAGCAGGGGAAGCAGCCACAGTCCATCTGCACCGACAGCTGGATTCAGAATGCTGCTGTTCTGCTGGAAGTGCAAGGCCAGAACATCATAGATGGCTTTGAAGTTGGTCTTTAAAGTAAAAAAAACGCACTTTCAACTCCAGGGCCAGAAGGAGCGGCAGGGCAGTGTGGGGGGCAGGGGCGGTCTCGGCGGGACAGGTTCCCTCGTATGGTTCCGTGGGCAGCCATGTGTGCGAGAGACACGCTCGTTTTCGGGTTTTTAAGAAGGCGCGTGAGCGATTGTTAAGACAGAAGCAGCATGTGACGGAGTCCCCTCGCACAGGGCCAGTCTCTGGCAGCGCCCAGCCCAGGACAGCGGGCCCTTCGCAGGGGAGGGATGCGCACTGCTGGCTCCGGGCCTCTTCCCATCGCCCTTGGGAACTGGATGCGGCCTGTGCGACGGTCACCAAGCCTGTCTGACCTCACGTCCATGCACGTCTGGAGGGAAGGCCGGGACCTGGCTTTCTCCCCGCCGTGTGGTGGTTAAGGTGGTGGGAGGGGCTGTATAATTTGTGAGGGAGGTAGAAGCACGGGTGTTTGTGAGATCTCCTTGTTCGTCTGCGGAGCGGCAGACAGGTCCAGCTGCTCTCTGATCTTCGGGGGCACATCTCCACTCTGTCCGGCCAGCTCTGGGATGCTGCGCGCAGCAACCTGCTCCCTCTTTCTCTCACTCAGCCCACCCCGACCGCTGAGCCTCCCTGGAAACCCCAGGATTCTCAGAGCGAGGACTGAGGGGAGAGGCCCAAGTGCGTGCACCCTTTCTTCCTCTGGAATCTGCTTGGAGGAACAAAGGCCAGGATCCCGGAGGGCATCCTGGCAGGGCTCCGACCCAGGGCACGAGGCCCTGAGCTCCCCTGGCCACGCCTGGGATTTTGTCCTTCATTGGGGAGCCCAGGAGGGAGATCTGGGGAAAGTGAGTTTTGAGAAGCTCATTCTGGAAACTGTGGGGAAGAGATGAGGGCAGGGCCAGGGCTCCCTGGGGGACTAGTCTTTGGGGGGTGGGGGTGGAGTGGGAAGACAGAGAGAGAGAAGCAAGGTGTCCTCAGATACTGGCCTCCGTTGGGAAGTAGGGACCTGTGTGCGGGGAGCCTGGTATTTGCCATACATGGTGCTCTCTGCCCAGTGGCTCTTGGAGGAACACATTCTGCTTCCGCCCTGTCCACACCCACTAACTGTAATCAGCGCCACTTGGCTGATTCTGGCAGCCAGGCCGCACCACCGGCAGTTCCAAGGATGGGTAGGGGAGCAGTGTCTCCGTGGAAAACTATTAGAGGAATTTATAGGCTGTCGGGTGTAATTAGCCATGAAGGATATTGGCCAGGCCAGGAAGCTAGCATTCCTCTCTCATCGCTTCACCCTGCCTCCGTCCACAGCTGGCAGACCTTCCGCAGGCCCTGGCGTTCCTGTGACATTGTTCTGCTCTTGGAATCTCTTCCCAGGCTTAGCTTTCCCAAGGCCTACGCCGCTGTCCTCCCATCGTGGGTGTGTTTCCCTAACCTGCCTCCACGGAGGTCTGGCTCCATCGGAGCAGTCATGCCAGGCAGGCTCTCGGCCATGATGCCTTTGTGCGTGCATGGATGTGTATGGCTTAGGGTCTAGAAATAGATTTTATTTAGATGCTATAGAAGGTCAAGTTCGATCTAGTCAGAAGCTATCAGCTAAAAGAACAGGTTTAGTTACCTACAAACATCTAACTTACGTATATTGGGGGAGATAAAGACTCCTTTGAAATTTGAGGTTCAGTTCTTCTGAGTTGGCCTAGACCCGTGGTCGGCAAACTGCGGCTCTCGAGCCACATGCGGCTCTTTGGCCCCTTGAGTGTGGCTCTTCCTAAGCCTTAGGAGTACCCTAATTAAGTTAATAACAATGTACCTACCTATATAGTTTAAGTTTAAAAAAATTTGGCTCTCAAAAGAAATTTCAATCGTTGTACTGTTGATATTTGGCTCTGTTGACTAATGAGTTTGCCGACCACTGGCCTAGACCAGTGGAAAGTTATAATGACTTGTCCCCTTTTAAAGGAAGGTGCTCCCAGAAAATAAGTTCTCCCAGGGTCTACGGCGGGTGAATAACTTATCCCACCTCCCTGGGAAACAGCGCTGGGCACAGCAATGGGTGCTTTCTGTGGTTCCTCCAAAAGTTAGACATAGAGTTACCATCTAACCCAGAAATGCCACGCCTGGGTTTATACCCAAAAGCACTGAGAAAGGAACTCACTCCAACAAATACATGTGCACAGATATTCGTGGCCGCACTCTTCACAGTAGCCCAAAGGTGGAAGCAACCCAATGGCAGCACCTGATCAATGGCAGACAAACTGTGGTACAAACATGCAATGGGCCCCGTCGGCCTGGCTCAGGGGCTGAGCTCAACCTATGAACCAGGAGGTCACGGTTTGATTCCCGGTCAGGGCACAGGCCCGGGTTGTGGGCTCGATCCCCAGTGTGGGACGCGCAGGAGGCACCCGATCAATGATTCTCTCTCATCATTGATGCTTCTATCTCTCTCTTCCTCTCCCATCCTCTCTGGCATATATAATATATATATATATATTAAAAAATACAATGCAATGTTATTCAACCTTAAAAAGGAACGCAGTACTGATACATGTAGAGTATGGATGAATCTGGAAAACATCATGCTAATGAAAGGAGCCAGACACAAAAGGTTATGTATTGTATGATCCCATTGATATGAAATGTCCAGAATGGGTAAAGCCTTAGTTACAGAAAGCAGATTGGTGGTTGTGAGGGCCGGAAGTGGGAGGGAGGGATGGGGAGGAAGGAAGTACAGAGTTAACTGCTCAGCGAATACGAGTTTCCTTTGGGTAATGAGATGGCTTAGAACCAGGTAGAGAGATGGTTGCACAACATTGTGACCATACTAAACGGCCACTTTTGTGTTATGTGATTCTCACCTTAATGAAAAATAAAACAAAACAAAAAACGGCAGCAAATACCTACCGAGTACTTGCTATGTACCAGGCACTGTACCGGGCACTTCCCAAGTCCCTCAGGGAGGCCACAGCACCGCTCTCTGAAGTGGGTGAAGTATTCCTTCCGTTTTACAGCTGAAAACCCCGGCGGAAGTCCAGGAAAGTTAAGCAACACACTCTCCTTCTAATGAGCTTTCTAGACCTCGAATTCCCGGAGTTACACATGATGACTTGGAGAAACGCGGTTTGAGGTGGAGCTGTTTTCCAACGTCTAATTTTGAAAGAATGTCTTTCTGCTCTGAATGCGGACACTGGGTGGGAAGTGATTTAGAGGCCGTGGTTCAGTGTCTAAAGGAATGCTCGCAGAGAAAGAGTTCTGGGTGGGTGCAGAGGGCGCTCCAGAATTCTTTGGGGGTGATGACACTGCAGAGGCTGGCAAGCCTTCCCAATCGGATTCCCTGGTTCGAGGCTTCCCAGAGCGCAGGCAGATGGTGTTAGGACGGACACAGGTTCTGAATCCGTGCTTGACTGGTCTGTCATCAAATTTCCCTGTAAATTAAAAAAAATATTTTTATTGATTTCAGAGAGGAAGAGAGAGGGGGAGAGAGAAACATCAATCATAAGAATTATTGATTGGCTGCCTCCTGCATGTCCCACACTGGGGATTGAGCCCATAACCCGGGCATGTGCCCTGACTGGGAACTGAACTATGACCTCCTGGTTCATAGGTTGAAGCTCAACCACTGAGCCACGCTGGCCGGGCTGTACATTTTTTATTTATAAAATTTTAGCATAAGCCTCATTGCGTCAGTGACTAGGGATTTAAGGATCTTCACATATGCTGGCTGGGAAATATCTGCGGAGACAGATTTTGCACGATCCATTTTTCTCTGTGGTTCACTCACATGGTGTTATGAAGACTTGACTATTGGACTCTGCCTACCATACTGGCCTGCTTTCTTCTTCTCCGTTCATTTGCAAACTCCCTCCCTCCCTCCCTCCTTCACTCACCCACTCCGTCTCCCTCACTGAGCCATGCGACACATGTATCACTCACCCACTGGCTTACACATGCCTTCGCTCGCTCACTCACTCACTCACTCACTCTTTGATTGATTGCTTCATTTAATCTATGTAAATAATACATGAAAAGTTGCTTATAAAAATGCAAACAGTACGAAAATACGTCAAGCAAAAAGCAAAAGTCCTCCTGTACCGAGCCTCCCAGCTCCCTCTCCATCTTCCGCCCACCCCACCGTTCACAGCTCATAGCTCGGGGTGGGCAGACTTCAAAACCTCTGGACATTTATTTTCCATACAGATGTGGATTGTGAGGGGCTCACAGTGCTGTATCTCATAACCACGCTGGATTCCTTTCTGGAAAGTCTTTCTAAAATAACAACTGTTTTGTTTTCTGACTTGTAAGCATATATTAAACCTCTTTATTATACTAGAACTTCGCCCGCTACTCTGGAAACTCCCTCACACTCACCAAAAAGAACCACTTTCATGGTGTTTATGGTATTAAATGTGGACAACTGGCAACGTTTGAATACAGTCTGTGTAGTAGGTCTGAACAATAGCATTATTAAATTTCTTGCTTTGGTAGTTATATCGTGGTGATGTAAGAGAATGTTCTTGTTTTCAGGAGACAAAACCTTCAGCCATTAGGGATAAAAGTGTGTCATGCTTGCAACGTACATGTCTCCATGCTCCCCCCACAGGATCAAAGGTAATATTGGGGAGTTTAGGGGGGATTCTGAATTCTTTGTACTACTCGTCACCTTTTCTATAAGTCTGAAACGGTGTTGAAATACAAAGTTAACAATAGTCACATGTACATGAACTCCTCAACAGACAGACACGTGTGTCTCTGCCTATTTATGCCCGCATCATCATTTTATCGGATCTTCGAGTTGTATTTTTTAAAAGATCAGCAGTAGACGCTGCTTATGATGTTTCAGGGTTTATACCTGGCACAACAAAACACGGGGCAGCAACAACGGACCCAGAAAGTCTGCAGGGAGGAGGGACGTCAGTGTCTGCCCTGCGAAGGAGAAAGACGTCGACGGTGCAGAGCTCGGAGCTCCGGTCTGATGCATTGCGTGTGGATGCTAATTTCCCTGTGTTTTCTTAGTCATCGACTGAGACCTTGTCTCCGTTTGCTCCGCCACTTCTTCCCGTTCAAGCCAAGCAGAAACGAACAGAACTCTGACTGTTTTGCATTGAGTGCTCCGAGGAGGTTTAGGTGGGTGGTTCCAAAGCAAACAAGAGATAGAGGCGGAGGAATTTTATAACTAGATGGGCTTTAGGGTGTATCCGCTTTCTTAGGCAAGTTCATAAAAACAAAAACAAGTCTCTCTCTTCACGTCCCCACACTGTCTCCTCAGGGACTAATGTTCTAAAACGGGAGAGCAATTTTCAGCCCTAGCCGGTTTGGCTCAGTGGATAGAGCATCAGCCTGCGGACTGAAAGGTCATGGGTTCGATTCTGGTCAAGGGCACATGCCTGGGTTGTGGGTTTGATCCCCAGTAGGGGGTGTGCAGGAGGCACCCAATCAACAATTCTCTCTCATCATTGATGTTCTATTTCTTTCTCCCTCTCCCTTCCTCTCTGAAATCAATAAAAAAGATATTAAAAAATAATAAAAAGGCCCCTAACTGGTGTGGCTCAGTGGATAGAGCATCAGCCTGTGGACTGAGAGGTCCCAGGTTCGATTCCGGCCAAGGGCATGTACCTTGGTTGCAGGCACATGCCCAGTAGGAGGTGTGCAGGAGGCAGCTGATCGATGTTTCTCTTTCATCGATGTTTCTAACTCTCTATCCTTCTCCCTTTCTCTCTGTAAAAAATCAATAAAATATATTTAAAAAAAAAATAAAGAGGGAGAGCAATTTTCCAGTAAAATGGACTCTGGGGAGATGTTATGGATTTCAGAGACATGCCCCTCTTTGCTGTTTTTTAAGGTGCATGGAGACAGGCCCTTGTGACGCTAGCTGGGGTCCGCCTGGTGGGCTGTGTTCCTGGTCGGGGCACAGGTGCATGGAAATACCCTCATGCTTGAAACTCCTGGTTCCTTCATCCAAAATCCTCTCCTCTTTCCCATGAGATTGCAAGTTCTCCTTGAAAAGTGGAAGCAAAGATGGGAAGCAAACCTCCCTCATTTTGGGGGGCTGTGCACAGCTCACATCTGGATTGTCTTGGAAGGTTGTTTCTAAGTCAGTGGCTTGAAATCCACAATTGCATTTTTCTGTGGGCGGGAGAGTTGGTTTCCCAGGCCGGGTGACTAACATTTACCGAGCCCGCCCTGTTAACTTCTATAATATTGGAGAAGCAACACCACAGACCCTACCAGCAGCTGTCTTAGGGTAGTGGCTCTCCACTGGGCTGTGGAAGGTAGTTTCTTAAAGGCGCTGCTCGCTGCTTGTCTAACGCCACCTGCGTTAATCTCTCTGGAATGCAGTTATTCTCCTGATCAAGGGCACACGTGCTCCTTACTGACCACCACACACATGCCCATCGTCGGGCAGCACGGACACACACCATCGAAGGCTGTGCGCCACCCGTCCCCAGTTTCCCACCTTTGCCTATGCTGCTCATGGCACAAGAATCCAATTTCCATTTGTCACCCTGACAGATACTTCCTTGGTGGCTCATCTCAGACAACACCTCCTTTCCTGATTTCTCCCAGGGGAGTCCCCTTCCCCCTCTGTGGACATTCTCACCCTACTGTGATCTCACCTATCTTCCTGTCTTAAGGCTGCAGTATCATCTTGATGGGACAGTGTTTGTTAGCCTATCACTATTATCATTTATTATTATTATCATTATTTTTGTTCTCATCTAATGGCATGTTTATTGACTTTAGAAAGAGAGGAAGGGAGAGAGAGAGAGAGAAACATTGATGTGAGAGGAACATCGATTGGTTGCCTCTGGTATGCACCCCGGCTTGGGATTGAACCCCAAACCTAGGTATGTGCTCTGACTGGAATCTAACCCGAAACCTTTTGGTGTATGGGATAGCGATCCAACCAACTGAGCCACACCAGCCAGGGCTAGAGCGTTATTGATCCTCTGCATCCCGGAAGGGCAGGGATCTTACTCACCTTTGAAGATCCAGGAATACCCAGCTCTGTGCTTTGGATATACTGGCTGCACAGTACATTCTGAAGGTGTGAGCTGGCTCCCAGCCCACCCACGTCCTGTGTGAGAGGGGGTGGGAAGCAGGTGCGGGTAGGAGGCCCGAGAGGGGAGCTGCCCGGGTTGCCCTCCAACGTCCATGTCCACGGGCAGCTCTAAGTGCTGGCCACCTTCGGCTGTGAGTCAGATGTAATAAAACAGAGATCGGCCATTACGACTAATGCTTTTTAACTTTGGGTGGTAGGCTCACAGAAAGACGTTTGCTAGCCCTG
>NW_005871600.1:370010-373601 GCF_000147115.1 Myotis lucifugus | reverse complement strand
AGATGGGATGCCTTTCACTACTTCACAGTTTCCGCCGTGGGAAGAATTCTGTCAACCAGACCATGCGTGGTGTGCGCTCATTTAACCAGGACGTGGAGGCTCCCTGTCGACCAGGACGGCCCAGATGACGAATCGGACGCGTGATGAGCAGACAGACACAGTGTCCCCAGTGGAAGCTGCCATGTCCCGGGCGGCCGGTGTGAGGCAGACAGGTCAGGGACATACATGTGAGGAGAGTTAATGGGAAGCGTAGGCTGCCTCGAACCCCGAGCTAGAGGGCGGTAGAATTTGGCTGGAGGACCGAGGCATACGTACTCTAAGCCAGGAGCAGCGTGTGAAGGCGGGGTGGGGTTGGGGGGGGTGCGGGGGGTGCAGTGTGAGCTGTTTTCCGGCTCCTCCCCTGCCCATACCTGTTCTGCCCCCCTCGGGGCCACACCCTGCCTCTCCCCAGCCTTCTCTCCCTGCCTGGCTGCTAACACACACCTGGGCACTTTTTTCCTTTTTTCCAATTCTTGGCCCAAGCGTTTCTTGATTTTCCTTCCTCTGCGGGAACCTTGCCTGCACTGGGTCTGTGAATTGCTGCCGGCGCTCCTCATGCGTTGGGATTCGGATTTCAGTTGGACTCCCTGGTTGTTTTGGCGAATCCTCCGTGTGACGTCACGGCACCTGCATGGACCGCCATGGGATGTTATCGCCATTGTCTGCGTGTCTGCGTTCCTGGCTGGCCCGGGAGCTTTGCCGGGGGCGGCAGAGGTGTGTCTCATTGTCTCGGTGGGTCTGGCGCCATGTTTTGAACTTAGTTGTTCCCAATACTCATTTGATTTATCAACAGATGGAGACATATAGGCCTCTGGACTCCGGTTCTCCTCCGCCTCCTTTTCCTTTCCGTTGTCTGTCACTCCATCCATCTCGCCGTCTTTCCTTCCCTCCTTCTATCCATCCAACAGGTAATTTTAAGGGTCTACTCCGAGCGTGGCCTTGAGCTGCTCACCGGCTGCAGCAGGGGGTGGGCGGTAGCTTAGCAGGGTGCTGACTGTCGTAGGCGCTTAAACGGGGCCCAGAGCACCGCACCGGGGGTGGGTCCGTATGTCTGTCTGTGGTGATCTGGGAAGGCTTCGCCAAGGATATGCCACCTGAGCTGGGTCTTGGGAGATGGGAGAGACCTGCCAGGTGAGGACAGGGAGCAGCGAGGGGCTGCGTCAGAGGCTTCAGTGCCTGCAGGGGAAGGCCCCGAGGGGTGGGGAGTAAGAGGTTCCATGTTCGTGGACAGGAAGGCGCACATGCGTGTGGGTAGGGGAAGTGAGGAGGCCGAGGCCGAGGGGAAGACGCCCTGCTTGCCTCTGTAAGCAGTGTGCGCTTTACTGGGCAGGCACTGGGAGTCCTACTGAGATTTAAAAAAAATATATATATATATTTTATTGATTTCAGAGAGGAAGGGAGAGGGAGAGAGAGGATAGAAACATCAATGATGAGAGAGAGTCACTGATCGTCTGCCTCATGCACGCCCCACACTGGGGATCACACCCACCACCCAGGCATGTGCCCTGACCGGGAATCGAACCGTGACCTTGATGCTCAACCACGGAGCCACACCAGCCGGGCTCTACTGAGACTTTAAAGCAGGGACGGCTCTGCTGTTTTGTGGGACGCTGGAGGCACCTCCCTGGGCCGTCCTGGGAGGGAGAGCAAAGGCACAACGTGCACGCAGGTCCTAGTGCTGGCCCGCCCCGCGCTCCCCCACGTCCTCTATCCCCTTCCCTTTCCGCAAAACCTAGGCTGGGACTGGCCATTGCTGACAGGACAGAGAGGCCCAGGAGGAAAGGGGGAAGGTCAGGGGAGAACCCGCTCATTTGCAAGTACCTGTCACCTTCCCCTCTGGAGAAATGGGGCTTGGACGCGACGGAGACCACCAGCCCTGTATGAGGCTCATTTCTTTGCGATCCTTATGAGACAGAGGTTTATGATTTGGCGCCGACTGCAATCCGCTCTTACCAATGGTCCTGTGTTAGAGCTGACGGAGGGACGCCTCCTTCTGACGGCTCTTGTTGTCATGGCAGCAGTGGTAAATCTTTGCTGACGGAGTTGAGGAGGCCATTGGACTTGGTTGTAGTAACTACCTGCCCAGGTGTTTCCATCAGGCACCCTGGACCCGCCGGTGCTCCCACCGCCTCATTAGGAGGACCAGCTAGGACCCTGCATCACTGCAACAGTATTTACTCTGAAAACTCGCCGCCGGGCCGCAGCCTCCCGCAGGCTCTGCTGACCCGCAGGAATCTGAGTCCTTTGGGCCTTGTGTTGGCAGCCAGGACTCGACTCCTCCCGCAGACGCTCGGGAGTCAGGGCTGAAGGACCCACGTTGGCTTAGAGACCATCTACTCCGTTGTTTCCAACCCCGGCGGAGCCACAGGGTCTGCGGGGGAGGTTTTGGGAATTTCTGGATCCCTGGCCCCGCCTCCGGGAGCCTGACTCAGGAGGTCGGTGGGACCAGGACGCGGCAGATGCATATTCTCCGACGCCCCTGTTATCCTGCAGCTGTGACAACGCTGGTCCATTGAAGGGCAGGAGGGCGACCAGGCTCAAGTCGCTGGGGAGATGACACCCGCCCAGAAGCCTCGGAGGAAGAGAAACGGGTGTTGTGGGCCCCAGGGGAATCCCTTGTTGAAACGTCCCCCACTTTGCCCTAATGGAGGTGCGTTCACAGAGTGTCTGAGGGTGGGTTCTCTGTCCTCATAGGAAGTCCCGGGCGCTTGTCAGAAACGCAGAGGCCGGGGTCTCCCACAGACGCCTGCATCAGACGCCGCGGGCGGGCCTGGGGGCCTTGTTCCCCACGCATGAGAGCGTGAGGGCCGCGGGGTGTTCTCTCTGTGTCGCCGGCACCTCTCTGTCCGCGGTGAATCCCCGGGCTGCTGGGTGGACCCACAGAGACTGGGATCTGCGCACAGTGACGCGTCCGTCCAGCGCTCATCCCGCCTCCTCGGTCACGCCCCTGCCGACTGCACCCCCGGGAGCTGCTCTACCTGGTGGTGTGTGCGCCCACCCCTCTTTTCAGCCTCCTCCCTGCCGTCTCTGGGCCACCTCTTTCCTGGACGCCTCGTCCTCCACCTGCCCCTCCTGGGCAACCCCCTGGCCTCTCTTGGTTTCCATGGTAACAGCGCGATGATTTCCAGATGTCACTCACCAGCCCAGACTCCTTTCCTAGCTTCAGACCCATGTACACAGCGGCCTGCTGAGGGCCTGCTTTGTGGATGTCCCACAGCCCCCTCCGGCCCCCATGGCTGAGGGGCCCATGCGCTCCCCCCAGCACCCGGTTCCCTTCTCTCCCACACTCAGTGGATGGTGCTGCCACCCACCAAGTGCCACCCGACTCCCCTCTCACTTCTCCTTCGTCCACGAGCAAGCCCCTGCTGATGTGAAGCTGTGGACGATACCTGAGTCAGTTCTAGCTCCAAGGAAACCGGGGGAAAAGATGTCCCCGAAATCTACTCTCCTGCTCCTCTCCCAAGTGCCGCCGAACTCACCCCAGAACCGCCATCACCCTCTCCTCTGGGGCTGGATGCTGGCCTCTTCCGCCAGGCTCCTTCCCACCTGGCC
>NW_005871600.1:366554-368407 GCF_000147115.1 Myotis lucifugus | reverse complement strand
CTCGCCTCCATCACACACCTGTGTGGCGCTCGCCTCCATCACACACCTGTGTGGCGGCTCGCCTCCATCACACGCCTGTGTGCACGCCTCCATCACACACCTGTGTGCGCTCGCCTCCATCACACGCCTGTGTGCACGCCTCCATCACACGCCTGTGCGCACGCCTCCATCACACGCCTGTGCGCTCGCCTCCATCACACGCCTGTGCGCTCGCCTCCATCACACGCCTGTGTGCACGCCTCCATCACACACCTGTGTGCACGCCTCCATCACACGCCTGTGTGCACGCCTCCATCACACGCCTGTGCGCTCGCCTCCATCACACGCCTGTGTGCACGCCTCCATCACACACCTGTGTGCACGCCTCCATCACACGCCTGTGTGCACGCCTCCATCACACGCCTGTGTGCACGCCTCCATCACACGCCTGTGCGCTCGCCTCCATCACACGCCTGTGTGCACGCCTCCATCACACGCCTGTGCGCTCGCCTCCATCACACACCTGTGTGCGCTCGCCTCCATCACACGCCTGTGTGCACGCCTCCATCACACGCCTGTGTGCACGCCTCCATCACACGCCTGTGTGCACGCCTCCATCACACGCCTGTGTGCACGCCTCCATCACACGCCTGTGCGCTCGCCTCCATCACACGCCTGTGTGCACGCCTCCATCACACGCCTGTGCGCTCGCCTCCATCACACACCTGTGTGCGCTCGCCTCCATCACACGCCTGTGTGCACGCCTCCATCACACGCCTGTGTGCACGCCTCCATCACACGCCTGTGCGCTCGCCTCCATCACACGCCTGTGTGCACGCCTCCATCACATACCTGTGTGTAGGACTCATTCGCACACCTGTTGCCACCCCTGGACTGGATTCCACTGTTGCCCATGGTGCTGAGAATTGTGGCTGGTTCTTCGTAGGCACTGAGTGAACACTTCTTGATGAATGATCCGCAGCACCTGGTTTCTAGAAGCATCTGTCATGTAAAAACCATACTTATATTTCAGCCACTCTTCCAGTTTATGAAACACATGTCATGCATTAATGTGCTGGCAGTTGAGTTCATAAAAATAGCTATGCATTCCGATTTGTTGGCTCACGTTATGCAATTAATTTGCGGATTAAGGGGTCAGCCAGGAGCTGGGAGTGCAGCAGATGCCCCGCGGCGTGGACCAGCGTTACCGCCCAGGCCAGAGCAGCTGCTGGAAGCCGCGCTAAACGCAACCGAGGTGGCTCCATATTTTATGACCTAGTGAGCTTCTTAAACCAAAAAGTATATATTTTCCATTTTTTTGGAGAACATTTTAAAAAGCCATATTTTATTCTGGTAAGAGTCATGCTAATAATGGAAAATGAAACGATTCCAACATTTTAGCCAAACCTGCTGTGTCAGCCGTAAGGAAAAGAAGTTAGAGGCGCCCACGTGGGCCTGTTTCCCCGTCCTCCCGCGGCCCTGCAGCACCGGCCTGGGGAGGTCCCGAGTCCCACCCTCGGACAGGGGGAGCTTGGGGGGCGAGCCAGTGGAGGGGAAACGCTCAGTGATGCATCCTGGGAAAGACTTCGGCTCCAGCCACACACACACACACACTCCAGAGCCGTGGGCGTGCATGGACTTGCTGCTCTGGGCCGGGCGTGAGGCTTCCTGTCTTCTGTAACCCACGCCATGCGCTCCGCTCTGCGACCCTGGGAAGCTGTGACAGACTCCCGGACTCTGTGCTGCCCCTGGAGCCTCAGGTGCTGCTTGGCTCGTAGATGCTGTGTTCCCCCGTGTCGTCACACCTCTCCACTCTGGGGGTCTCCTTCTCACACGGCGATCTTTTTTTATGGGGAGCACAGCCATCCTGGGTC
>NW_005871600.1:363119-364633 GCF_000147115.1 Myotis lucifugus | reverse complement strand
TTTAAAAAAAAAGTCCTTTCAGTGCGCATTATACTATTACCGGACAGCGTTAAGGCAAGACTTGAAGCAAAAATACAGAGGTCCCAGGTTTTAAAAAGCGTTTCCTGTTTCGAGGCATCTGAAGTCCTCCGCTGTGAACAGGAGGGGGATCTTGGAAAATCCGGGGCCGTCGGGACATCTGCGCCTTCGGTGGTAAGAGGGCCCCCTGCGCCTGCTTCCCCGGTCGGCGTCACTTCATCCCGCGCCAGTTCCTGCAAGCACGGGCTCCTTTCTCGAAGCATTCTCTGCTGGTTCTCTGCCACCGAGGCGTCTTTTTTGATCTGGTGACCCAAGTATGTGACGCTTCTGCGTGGAAAAGTCTCGTTATTCATGAACAGGTTTTGTAAGGTGTTTCATGAACTTTTATGAAGTTTAATTTTGACGTTTTGTGCTGGGGTCTAGGGAGAGGAGGCTGGGGGGGGGGTCTAAGGTGTTTTGAGACAGGAAGAGGCGGGAGCTAGAAAGGGTGGCGAAGACCCTCACATGTGCTGTTTTAACCCGGTGACATGACGCTGGGGGGACGCTGGGTAGACGTTCCTGATCACTGGGACCAGGGCTTGTTAGTGGCAGGTTGAGACTTTCGGGGCTGTGTGATGGAACAACATGAATTTTGGGGGGGCTGGGGGCAGATGCAGTGGATTGAATGCTTATGTCCCTCCCCCCACATTCCTGTGTTGAAATCCTAACCCCCATGAGGTGTTAGGAGGCGGGGCCTTTGGGAGGCCATGAGGTCGGAAGAGATGGGTGCCCTCATCAGAAAGACCCGGAGAGCTCCCTCGCCCCTCCCACCACGTCAGACACAGTGAGAAGACATCTGTCTGTGAACCTGGAGGCGAGTCCCCAGACTTGATCTGGGACATTCGGCTTCCGGAACTGAGAACGCGCCTGTGGTTATGAGCTGCCCAGCCTAGGGGGCTCTGCGGCAGAAGCCCAGACAGACTGGACAGCTGTCAAAGGAGCATGGGGCCAGGTGAAGGGGAGTGAGTGCCTGCTGCTTCCTCCCAAACGAGGCCTGTTTTTTTTTTTTTTAAATGTGATTTTATTGATTTCAGAGAGGAAGGGAGAGGGAGAGAGACAGAAACATCAATGATGAGAGAGAATCATTGAACGGCTGCCTCCTGCACGCCCCACACTGGGGATCAAGCCTGCAACCCAGGCCTGTGCCCTGACCAGGAATCGAACCATGACCTCCTGGGTCACAGGTTAACGCTCAGCCTCTGAGCCACGTGGCCAGGGTGGAGTCTGGGTTTAATCAGGTTTCCAGGCTCGTTCTGCACAGTCATGTGCTGGGGGGGGCGGTGGGGGGAGAGCTGACCCTGCACCCAGGTGCAAGGGGTGGCTCAATAGGTGATGCCACTCCCCGCTGATTGGCTGAGCGATGGACACATGATCTAATGAACTGTGAGGAGCGTTCTGGTGGGGGCGGGAAGGAGAGGTGCCTCTGGGAACGGCTCCTCCCACCTGAGAAGGACAGG
>NW_005871600.1:347726-348862 GCF_000147115.1 Myotis lucifugus | reverse complement strand
CTGTCTCCCTTATCCCATCATCATCAGCTATTATTGATCCGACGCCGCAAAGGTCCCTCCTGTCCTCCCCTCGTCACCACTCCCGCTCCTGTGGCCCCATCCCGCCTCTTCCTGCTGTGACAGCCCCGAGCGCTCACCTCTGCGGCGCTGCTCATGCTGTTCCCTCCGGCTAGACCAGTGATGGCGAACCTTTTGAGCTCGGTGTGTCAGCATTTTGAAAAACCCTAACTTAACTCTGGTGCCGTGTCACATATAGAAATTTTTTGATATTTGCAACCGTAGTAAAACAAAGACTTATATTTTTGATATTTATTTTATATATTTCAATGCCATTTAACAAAGAAAAATCAACCAAAAAAATGAGTTCAGAGGTGACACGCGTGTCATAGGTTCGCCATCACTGGGCTAGACTGTGTCCCCTTTTTACTCTTCTCACCAGTGAGCCTTAAAATTTTTAAGACTCAAATCAGGCATCACTTTTTTTTAATTAAAAAAAAATTAATTACTTAATTGTTTCCAAAACCTGCATTTTCCCGTGTTCCCTGTCCTCCTGGACTCCCCGGGGTCCGCACCTCCCTCAGATAGAAGGTGTTGAGCCATCTTTGCACCGAGATGATACCAGGGACCGGATGCTGGCTGGCGGCTGGATTTTCCCCATCCCCTTCCCGTCTCCACCTTCACCTTTCAGGCCGCAGCCGCCTGACTTTCGGGGGAGCCAGTCCACGGGTCTCCCGCAGACCTTTCCTTCCCCTGCTGCTGTGCGCTCCCCTCTGGCTCATCATCACGTTTATGATTCTAAAGTCCTCTCTGTCCCAAACCTTCCCACCCCGTTTTCTCCCCAGCCCTGCACGGAGCCCTCTCAACCTGCCCTTGACTTACTATTTTCATGGCAGGTGCTGCCACCCCTGTCCCACCCTCTCCCCCCCCCCCCCCCCGAGGTTTCAGGGTCTCCTAGATTCTCAGTGGGCAGAGGTGCCTCCCTCATGCCTTTGGCAAGGGACCCATGCTGCCCTTGACCCTGGGAATTTGCTCTCTGGGGGGCTGGAAATCCTCCCCTCCCTCCCCAAAAACTAATTATAAAGGGGAACAACGGCCCCCCCAAGGTTCTCTCCCGATCCCCCCCGGGGAAAAAAAGG
>NW_005871600.1:338076-345741 GCF_000147115.1 Myotis lucifugus | reverse complement strand
GCTGCAAGTTCCTGCACGACCGCTCGGACTACAAGCACGGCTGGCAGATCGCGCGGGAGCTGGCCGAGGGCCGCTACGGCGCCGCCGAGGCCGAGAGCTACGAGGTGGGCGGCGAGGGCCCGGCGGTGCCGGTCGGCTGCCCCCTGTGCCGCCAGCCCTTCCGCAGCCCCGTGGTCACCCGCTGCCGCCACTGCTTCTGCGAGCGCTGCGCCCTGGAGCGCTACCGCGCCACCCCGCGCTGCTACGTCTGCGACCGGCCGACCCACGGCGTCTTCAACCCCGCGAAGGAGCTGCTGGCCAAGCTGCAGAGGCGCCCGGCGGCGGCGGCGGCAGCGGCGGAAGAGGACGGGGAGGCGACGGAGGGGCCGGCAGGTGGGGGTGGAGGGTCCCCGAGAGATGGCCCGTGAGAGCCTCGGGAGGTCTTGGCCGCGCCGTGAGCAGAAAACGCCCCCCCACCCCCCTGCCTACAGCCACAGCCACAGCCACGAAGACCCTGGACACAATGCCACCAGGAACCGGATGCGATGAAGAAAAGGGCTGAGGTTTGCACAGAAACTGACCAAGTCCACTCACCCACGACTGCACCCCTGACTCATGCTGGCTCATGGTTTTTGGCCTTTAAGACCTCTCAGTCGCTCGCCCTCGGGGATGGGGTTTTGAAGGGACAGCTTCCAGCTCTCCTTGCAGGAGGCCCTGCAGTGAGGCGACCCGAATTCCCCCACCGCACACAACAGCAAGAACAAACAAAACCCCAAAGCACACAAAAGAGAACAACACGGTCGTTTGACGGATTTCGACTTTGTTTCAAACTGGAGCCCGTGTAGACAAAGCTCAAGTCAGGGACGTGAGCCAGGTCTCTGGTTTTGGTCAGGCTCCAGCCCGGAGGAATTCACTTTATTTTTCTTCTGCAGCTCAGGGAATGGATCAGTAGAAATGAACAGCCCGAACTCTATCTTGCTGCATAATAAATGGATGTTGGATGAAATGCAATATCTGGACGTGAACATGTGGACAACAGATGATTTTTAGATGCGACTAACATACTCATTAGGCGTTTTTAGCAAAATCCTCCACTAGGCTTATTGTCCTGAAGTTGAAATACAAGAAGTCGCCTGTCTAGTGTGCTCTTCCGAAACCTGAAGTTTAACTTGAATCCCTTTGAAGTCGTTTATTATGATTAATGAATCATTTCAACATTTTGCTGCATTCAAAGGCCCCCAATAAAAGATAAAATCGAGTTCCTTACTAATCAAGGATACCACAAAAGATTGGAAATCAGGCGAAAATGTGACCTGAGCAGTAATACTAAACTTAAAAACCTGTATCAATCACTACAAATTTCAAAAGAGTTTGGAAACATTTAAGACTTTTCAGAAGTGCATACCACCGATGCCAGGAAGGACTTGGGAAATATTTGGGTGCTATTTGTAATGGAAGGAAAGCCAGTTGGTTGCTTTTCTTGAGAGAATGTTTTGCAATAGTTTGGCATCACAAAGCCAGGACGGAGAAAGGCCTCTCTCTTTGTCCATTTTCGAGTTGAGAGTCCCAGGATAGGGCTGGGTTTCGTCCCCATGTTTGTGTCACAACTGATGGGACAATACTCACTTTTGTTAGGGAGGCCGGTCTTTGTCCAGGTAGGGAAGGTCATCGCACAAAGACTCAGATTTTGGGGTTCTTGGGAAGGACTGCCCAGGACCCAACTTACTCTACATTTCCGTCTCAACGCCCTGAGATGATCTCCATGAGATGTCGCACTGCAGAGCTCAAGACTCCAATGCCAACGCCCCTGGGAGAGGCTTAGGACGGTTCATGTGGGAGCCACCAGCAGAAGCGCTGCCCAGCCCAGGGGCCAGTGGGCACAGTGATTGCCAACCAGTCTAGTGAACAGAGCAGACTGACCACCAAGACAAGGCAGGAATCCAGACCACACCTTGAAAACAAATTCCAAAGTGGTTTTGAAGTGAAGATAAGGAGCTTCCTGGTGCCTCACCATCAAACTTTCCTCCTATTATAACCAGGACTTGAAGCCCTACACAGTGTGTCAGATAGGACAGCCATTGTCATGACGCTTGTCTCATTGTGCTACTTCCTGGGTCAGAAATCTTCACTGACCCTCCCTTTGCTTTAGGGGACGGTCCACTGTGTTTCCGTGTTGGCAGGTGTATGTCCCTTACTCCCCAACATTAATTCTTTACCAGAGTCCGAGGTCCCCCAAGTGCATTGCACCTTCAATCTGCCTGCCGCAGCACCTTTGCTGAGGCCACTTACCGAGCCCAGAATGATTCTCTTTGTTTGCCTTTGTCCAGTGGAAACTTGGCCTAGAGTCAAAGACCCCCTCATTCTCACCACCTCTAGGATCACCCACCGTGGGTGCCCCAGTTTCCTCTCTTACACCTTTCCAAAGTCCATGTTGTCTAATGCTGTCACCATCGGTACCTGTTGAGAACCCCGGGCAGCTGTAAGCTCATCAGCACAGGATGCCTCGCATGTGTAGCGCTGTTGAGCACATCGTGTTGAGCTAATTGTGTGAATTTATGCCTCTGGGTCACTTGGTACCTAAAGTAGTGTCCACATAAACACGTTCATCCATTTGTCCATTCTCTCTGTGTTGACCACCCGCTCTGTCCAGCTCTGTGCTTGTCCCTGGAAATGCAGCAATGAGCAATGAAGTCATGGTGCTTGTCCTTGCAGAGTTTATAACCTCGTGGGGAAAAGAACTAGTACTGGAGGCTTGCTCTGTGCCGGTCATTCTGCTAAGTACTCGTTCACAGTCTCTTACTGAGACCCATTACTACCCTTGGAGGTAAGCAGTATCGCCCCTTCTCACAGGCCAGGGTGCTGAAGCTTAGCACGCCTGTTCGGTTAACTCGTCCAAAGCCCGCTGGCTATGGAGTGGGAGAGCGGGAGCTTGACTTGGTTTGACACCAGCGCTTGTGGTTTTTAACCACCACATGAGATAATTACCGATATTATAGGGATGACAAATACCACAAATGTTGTGTGTGAGTTTCCTGTGGTGCTATGACAAAAATTAGCACAAAACTCGGCGTGGCTTTATAAAAACGCAGATGATAAGATCTGTAGTTCAGAAATTCAACACGGGTCTCACCAGGCTAAAGCAAGTTGTAGGCATGATTTCACTGCTTTTGGAGGCTCTGGGACAGCAATTTTCAACCCTTTTCATCTCATGGCACACAAACTAATTACTAAAATTCAATGGCACACCAAAAAAATGTATTTTTTGCTGATCTGATGAAATAAGTATAATTTTGAGTCATTCACACTGGATGGCTCTTGTCATTTTTTTTATTTGGCAATCTAAGGGAGCTTGTCCCTTAATGCCTCTGTCTAAAGAGTTCGGTATTTCATGTTTTAAAAATTCAACTGCAGCCAGCAAGCTTGCTTCTCTCTGACCAGCCCTCTGTCCTCATGGGTCTCTGTGACCACAGGCTAGAAACTTCCCCTACGTCTAAGGACTCCTGTGATGACATCAGGCCCATCCGGACCCTCCCGGGCAGTTTCCCCACCTCAGGATTCTTAATCACATCTGCGTAGTCCTTCTTGCCACGTAAAATAATCACAGGTTCCAAAGATTAGGGCTTGGATATCTGGGGGGGGGGGGGCATTATTCTACTGACCATGCTGTAGGGGGTGTAACAAGGGAGCCAACTGGAGGTGGAGGGATTGCTCAGGCTGCCTGGGAGGGTCAGGCACCCCAAACCGAGGGCTGAGGAGGTGTGAAGCCCCTGCAGAACCACCGAGGAGAGGCCTGATGGGGGACAGTGGCCCTGGCTGCAGCTGGAGGCGGGGGCAGGGACCAGGTTCCTGAAGGAACCTGCCTGGCAGGCAGGATGGACTGTCATGATCGGGGAGGAACGGGCAGTCGGTGAAAGGGTCCGTAGCAGACACGATTGGTTTGATTTCCAGATCCCGGGTTTGTGGGGAGCAAGAGTGGAAGCAGTGAGGAGGGTGTTCTGACAGTTCAGGTCGCGGACGCTGGTGGCCTGGGCCAGGCGGGTGCTACTGCAGGCCGAGGGAGGCCAGTCTGGGTGCCTGCGTGGAAGTGGAGGCGAGGGACAGACTTCCAAGTTTCTAGGTGGGACAACTGGGCGGGGCCTTCATGCTGACGCGATGGCAGCCGCAGGAAGACCAGGCTTGGTCAGGGCCATGATCAGAGCCAGTGGCTGCAGGAGGAGCAAATAACATTAACAGAAGAAGAAATTCCTCTTAGGGACCAGAGGCCAGGGCTGCGTGGGCAGAACCACGGCAACAGTAGACAGAGTCACTCATTTGGGCTCTTCTGATTGAATATTTATAAAGCCCACATAGCTCTAAGGGGGCCCACGTGCATGAGGCTGGAATGTCTTCTGGAAAACTATGCTGACCGAACATTCTGATGGTTGGTTCAGTTTGATTAAGGGCAGCAGATTCGTTATATTTCAGCCTGTCTATCTTGACCACCAGACATTCTTTCCCCCTTTGTACACGGTGCCTGTATGTGCGTTACACTCATCTCCTGGTTCTTCTCGGCCTGGTGAGTCTGATTCTTTGGGCACAATAGCAATCCTTGCTCTTTAAGAAGACTCATTTGGTTTTTCAGTAAATGCATATAGCGTCACACATTTGAACAGAATTAACATTGTGCAAACAGAAGATCTTTGGGAAGTATGTTTGGGTATGAGTCAATTATGGGACTAACCAAGAAAAGACAACCCACAGGGCACCCTGGAATTCACAGAATTGCGTGCAGGCACGATGAGCTGGCTTAGATCCCACAGTATGACCAAACCTACTAACACGTTAGGGTTAGAAGCTCCACATGAGAAAAGAATGAATGGAGTGACTGTTCCTGGCAAAGCAAGAACACGTCTGAATGCCCACTGGTCTCCCACTCATCCCCGGGGACGGCGCTGTCTCACACGGGGGATGGTTGGGCGCCCCGTCTTCGTGGAGAGACTTCCCTTTTGCTCCTTCCTTTAGTCTGTTTCAGTGGTTCTCTAACTGCAGCGAGCATACGAATGACCACGCAGGGATCTCATGCTGCGTTCCCAATGTGACACAATTTCAAGGGGACTGCCGACTTTGACTTTTGCCTTCGATGCTGATTTTAGAACATAAGCTCCATATGGATTGTTGGGACGCAGCACAGCGTGGGACTAGATTCCAAGTCTGAGGTTGGGAGGTGTTTCGGCACCTGCCCCAGTAGAAGAAGGGCTGGGGTTAGAGGCGGCAGGGAGCTGCTCCGTGGTGAAATTGATCAAACCGTTAGAAGATGGGGAGCGCCCTGTGGTCATTTTCAGGTAAACAAACTGTGGGAGAGCAAAACAGCGAAGACTTTCCCATTAACTGTCACCCGTCAGTGCAAGAATGCGGGGACCTAGGAGACATGCAGAGCGATTCCGCGCCACGTACAGGACCATGAGCGCACTGAGGGCTGTGCAGGCAACGCCTTGTGTACTTTGTAGAGACAGGTGCTGGGGCCACCACACACTCATGGCGCACACGTAATGTCGCAGGCCAGACCCAGGCCCCGGCTTCCTCAGCAGTCACACCATCACCTGCCATTTCAAAGGCATTTAATTTGAAATTCTGTGACTTTGTGTCATTTTGGTTATATTTATTTTCAATGTTCTTTTTAAATATATTTTTATTGATTTCAGAGAGGAAGGGAGCGGGGGAGAGAGAGAGAGAGAGAGAGAGAGAGAGAGAGAGAGAGAGAGAGGAGAGAGGAGAGAGGAGAGAGGAGAGAGAAACATCAGTGATGAGAG
Source organism: Myotis lucifugus (assembly GCF_000147115.1). NCBI lineage: Eukaryota > Metazoa > Chordata > Mammalia > Chiroptera > Vespertilionidae > Myotis > Myotis lucifugus. Next base: position 339,973 of record NW_005871600.1, on the reverse strand, counting down.
GAAATCATTGATTGGCTGCTTCCTGCACGCCTCACACTGGGGATCGAGCCCTTGACTGGAATCAAACCATGACCTCCTGGTTCATAGGTTGATGCTCAACCACTGAGCCACGCCGGCCGGGCAGCAGTCACTTTACAGTCACACAGTCACCTGCCACGTTCAAATGCATTTATTACTTTGAAATTTTGTGGCTTTGTGTTATTTTGGTTATACTCATTTTCAATGTTATTTTAATTTATAGTTAGAGAAGTCCTCTAAGCTGAGGGAATCTATTCTTAGCTTTTGGTGGGCTGATTGTTAAGAAACATTATAATTTAAACCCCTCGGATCGAATGCATTTGGTGTTGAATAGGAATCACCCTACATAGTCCAGGCCACCCTCAAACACCTACTGTGCACAGTGGGCCCGAAAGATAAACAGATGAGCAATGTGGGAATTTTTTCTATAAAAAGGGTCCATGTCTTACTCACCTTGATGGAATATCACCATTATGCTATTTCCAAGCAAAATGATACAGCGTGACCCGTCCTTCATAGCTGCATTTGTGTATGCCAGTTCCGTGGGAATGGCACCAACTGGGAAGTAAAGAAGTCCTTATTAATTCTGTGGTGTCCAAAGTGCTAACTTATAAATGGCATCAGATCCCGAAATCTCTGTATGTCTTCAACACATTTTGTATTAAATACATTATAAAATCCACTTAGTAAAAAAACACACATGTGCCTTAACCGGTTTGGCTCAGTGGATAGAGTGTTGGCCTGTGTACTGAAGGGTCCCAGGTTCGATTCCAGTCAAGGGCATGTACCTTGGTTGCGGGCACATCCCCAGTAGAGGGTGTGCAGGAAGCAGCTGATCGATGTTTCTCTCTCATCGATGTTTCTAACTCTCTATCCCTCTCCCTTCCTCTCTGTAAGAAAACAACAGCAAAAACATATAAAAAACAAACAAACAACAACAAAAAACCCACATGTAAAGTGAATTTAGCAGAAACACATCTTAAAAAACAGCCGCAAAGACAAAGCCTGGTGAAAAACAAATGAATAGAACCTGGGGAGGCTGCTGTCAGCGTGAACTTTGCCTCTCAAGCTGAGAGTCCCTTGTTAAGTGTGAAGAAGGTAACCGTCCGGCCTGCGCCCCTCTGTGGGCCTGCACACGCTGTGGGGTTGGCCCACCTGCTCACCTGCAGGCTCCGCATCTCACACGTGCTCGGTAAGCGTCTGAGGGATGGAGGGAGGACGTGCTGCGGGGCGATTTCTATTGGATGGTCGTGCACCATCTAATGAGGGGCTCAGCCCGTTGGCAGCTCTGGTAATTCTTGTGCCGCTCCAGGCACGTTGGCTGCAGAGCCTCCTCGTCGGTTGTGGAATGGACCACACGAGTGCTCGGTGCTTTCCTGGCTGCTGCCCGCCGCTTCTGTTTCCAGCTCATCAGATGTGTCCCTCTCAGCTCCAGCTGTTTGCTGAAGCCCATCTCCCCGCAGGCTCGCCCGTGGGCCTTGAGCCTGTTCTAGCCCGTGTGTTCAACAGCCAGTGTATTTCCACTGGTGACGGGTCTGGAATGACTTCCATTTCCTCCCACTCTGAGTCTGGGGAGCCCCAGAAGTCCTGCTCCCGTGTGCCCACTGTAGCCTTATCGTACCCTCTGCTCCCCTGAAAGCCTGGGGTGTGCACGGACGAGACTTCGTCGTCAGCTCCAGTCTGCACACTGGTTTCCCGCTGGGATTAGAGCCGTGCCCAGCCCCTGGCCATGAGGGTTTTGTCCCCTCGAGTCTTGCATCCTTTTCTCTGCACAGGCTCTTGGCCCCCGGCTCTGAAACAGGCTGCGTTCCCAGAGGATGCGCAGTCACAGCTGGGCCGGCTTTCCACACAGTCTCAGTCTAGGTTTACGTCTCCGTCA
>NW_005871600.1:334735-337588 GCF_000147115.1 Myotis lucifugus | reverse complement strand
GACTGAAAGCCAACTAGTCTTAATGATAACATCATTGAAATAGCTGCACTACTTTTTATTAAAATACACTCAATGCATTAGGAATATTATTCAGGGGGATCTGGAAGTCAAAGTCTCGGGTTGGTACATGCTGGGATCACGCTAAGCAATCTCACGCGTGTCGTGATTCTGGTTCTTGGCCTTTGGTGCCACTTAACAAGGGAACGCGGAGGCTTTGAGCTGGTTTATAGGTTTGTAGCACCTCACCATGATGTTTCCATTCTTTTCTTTGTTGACTTTTTAAAAAGCATACTTTGCCTTTGTCATTTGTCAGTCCAGGCACGAGATGTAAGTGCTCCTTCCATCAGCACCAAGCACATGGGTGAGGGTGGCGCTGACCTGGACTTCAGGAGAGAGGAAAGTCCGGGGGGACTGAGCCACGGGCCACTTGGCTTCTCGAGTTGGCACAGGCAATAGAAACCCCACAAACAGGTTAGCAGGGGTCCTCAAACTTTTTAAACAGGGGGCCAGTTCACTGTCCCTCAGATCGTTGGAGGGCTGGACTATAGTTTAAAAAAAACAACTATGAACAAATTCCTATGCACACTGCACATATCTTATTTTGAAGTGAAAAAACAAAACGGGAACAAATACAATATTTGTATTTGCATGTGGCCCGCGGGCCGTAGTTTGAGGACCCCTGGGTTAAAGTGTCGTAGGAGCGTGTAGGGGACAGCGCCTCCTTGGTCTCCTGTTCTCTCTGAGGTATCTCCCCATTACCCTTCGGAAGAGAAGTCGAGCTCGTTCCCCAGTGAAAAGGCCACGCTCCTGGACGCAGGGCCTGGGTGCGCATGTCTGTTTGCAGACACCCATCATTTGAAATGGACTCTGCCAACTACCAGCCTCCCTCCTGCTCCTTGACTTCCCAGGCCCTCGTGGCGATTTTCACTGGTCACCATTGCCCACTCCAGGACCCAGTGTCTGGTGTTATAGTGGGTGTATGTCTGTAGACCAAGCCCCCTCCCTTCCACAAGCAAAGCCATCCTGTGGGCCCCTCGGTGGGATTTTGGGTGAGTGATGATGGTTGTAGTTTAAAGATGGATGTTCTATTATAAACACCACAGGCAATGCTGGCCAAGAAAGTAGGTTTGGGTTTGGTTGTTGGGGTAGAGGATGGCAGTTCTTTCCAATTTTTACAGAAAAAGCCAAGTGCTACGACCTAGTAGGAGGGGTTTGAGCACAGAGAGAAGGCTGAGAGTTGGACCAGAATACAGGATTAGGTAAAACTGGATGCTCCGGAGACTCGCAATGCTCGCGGGCTGTCCTAACAATGCGACCTTTCCCAGCATCTTCATTCCCTAATGAAAAATTTGTGACATCTGCAATTGCATTTATCTTTTAAATTCCCTTCCTAACCATTGTTTCGCATACTCTGCTACTTCATTAGTAATGATTTTCCTGACAGTTCCCTTAAACATTCTCTGAATTCAGGTGGAGGAAGATGGATTTTTAACTAATCTTTTTTGGCACAAACATATATCACGGAGGAGACTAACTCTTCTTTCTATTTTTCATCTGTTTTCCTTGGTGTTATCTGACGTTAGGTCGCCAGAACAAATTTAAGTGGCGAGTGAGCAATAATTGCCTTGTGATAGGAAACGATGGGTAAGAATTGTTTTTTAATTCAGTAGATAGATGGTTTACTTCCTGCGTCTAAAATATTCAGTCGGCCGACGACGCCTTCAGCAGACAGGCGGCGGACATGCTCGCGGACCTGGCCCCTCTTCCGAAAATGGGGCTTTGTACCGAATGATGTGGGTGTGCTGACGTCACAGCTCCGGCTCCTGAATCAGCGCCCACGGCCCCTCCTGCGAAAGCTGACCTTGTCTGTCCGCCCGCACCTTTTCACTGACCCTCACTAGAACCCTCTTATCTGCGCCTGCCCCCTTCTGGTTCATTGAAGCTTTAAGTGGCTCAAATCTTTTAAAAAATCCATTTCAAAACCCACGTGGAGACCGGAGTGACAAACGCTCTAGAACCCAGGCCCAATCTGCACCAAGGCCCGTGAAGACGGGACCGTTGGCCATGGCCACGGCCTTCCCCGTAGAAGCGGAGGCTCCACAGGGATCACAACGGTCAGAAACCTGGGCCACCCGGGGCGGGGATGCTGAGCTGCCTTCTGTTGCAGACAGACCTCAGCGTCTGAGAGTCGAGGCAGGATGGGGGTCCGAGTTCCCGAGGGGCGGCTGTTGGTCTTCATGTTGCCACCCCCTTCTGCGTCCTGTAGTTTGCCTGTCAGTCAGGGTTTCACGCTTCCTGTGGGGGCCCTGCTGCTCTGTATCTTTTTTATTTCTTGTTCGTGGAGCCTAGGGAGCGAATGCTTTTTAAATCGGAGGCTAACGTCCATGGGATTTTTATTTCAAAGTGGAGACACTTTCCTTCTTTCGCCATCGTGTGTGTGTGTGTGATGGATCCCGATTAGTCACAATTCTCTTTAAAACATCTGTACAGGCACAAGGCACATAATGGCAAAGGGGAGGTGACGTTCCCGGGACGACGCAGGCTGGACGGGTGCCCCTTTCTTCCTCGTGGAAAACGGGACGATGCGCGTGGCTTTTCAGGATGGAGGTTAGCCCGGTGTGGGAGTCAGAAATCTAGACTTGACCTCTACGGCCCTAGGAGACTGTGGGCTTCTGTTTCCTGCCCTATAAAAGGTAGAGGCTGGCCTAAAAGATTTCTACAGTTCCCTCGACTCTGGCCTTCTACATATTTTGTAATTATTATAATAAATATTGCATGCTGCTTCAGGTCTCTGCTGCTCGGCTGAGCCCCTGGGCAGGAGGACCGTGCCACCTCGTGATAGGCCTGGGGAAA
>NW_005871600.1:331991-333780 GCF_000147115.1 Myotis lucifugus | reverse complement strand
CAGAAGGAACATGGGAGAAGCAGGCGTGGGCAGGAGACCCCCACCAGGGTTCAGGCCTTGGTAACACCTCTGCCAAGACGTGACCGCAGCTGGGGTAGCGCCGCGTCACTAGCTGAGCATGCGAGCAGTGCTTCCAGCATCTTAAGGCGATCAGACATTCTGATAGTTACGATGTGCAGCAGCCGGGGAGTGAAGAAGAGCCGCGGGAACGTGCGGAAAGAGGCGGGTGTTTAAGCACAACAAAGGGAAACAGCGTCTGAGGGCGCCAGAGCTTTGTAACAACTTGGCGTCGCGCTCAGAGGCTTAATTTCAAGAGACATTTATCCTGCGATGGCGGGTGGTAATGCTCCAATAAGTCCCGTGCTTTGTGCTAAGGCAGAATTAATCGGGGGTTCCCCAGGCTGGCGATGCTGGGAGCGAGCACACTCCGGGCCGGGCCGGTGCCAGCGAGGGCTGCTGGGGGCTGCAGGGGGGGATTCACCTCTCTGGGCCCTATTTTCATCATCTTTAAACGAAGGGTAACGCCCGCTTTGTCGACTCCATAAAGTTCTTGCGAGGATCGAATGGGATCATGGTTGTGGAAGTGCTGTTAAAGGCGTGGTGATCTGCGCGTTGGCCATTGTTATTTTGCGGTGGATTTAGTTTTAGGAAGCCGGAGCAGGGAGCCAGAGCTAACATCCCCCGATGGACGAGCACGCAGGCTTTTCCTGTGTGGAGTTATGTGGGGGTGGGCAGGGCCTGATTTGACTCGCAGCCTCTCTGAATCCACGTGTTATCGAGTCAGAGACACATAAATCAACAAGACGAAGCAGCCACGGGGGAGGATTTGAACCCTGAGGCCCGGAAGCGGCTGCACGTTGAGGGGTTTGTACAGGGAGCTGTCAGGATGCGGATAATGTGTGTGGCTAGAGCCCCGGCTGGAACGAGGGACGAGAGCGCACGTGCTCAGTGACTGAGAGAGAAAAGCGTTCTTGGTTCGGTTGACTCTTTGCTGAGGTCCCGCTGGTGCCGGGGACCTGGGCAGTGGCTGGAGACCCCGGCTGGAGCTGGACTTCCCAGGAAGATGGGTGGGCATCTCATCCTCTCTGGTCTGCTCACTCACTTGTGTGAGCAAAAATGTACCCCCGCACCGCCCAGTGTGGAGGATTAACAGCATAGAATCTATGCCATAGATCATGTGTTTTGGAGAAATGAACCATCACAAGTATATTTCTGTCACAATAAAACACCGGAGAAACGATTCACACAGTTCAAGCCCTCAGAACTTCTAAAAAACTCGGCCTGTTGACGGTATAAGAAAGCAGGCCATCTGCTGAAGGAGCAATAATGGAAGATGCTTAAGCAACACCTCTTTGACCTGAAGGCTAAGCCATCCAGCTCCATCTAGATTGGTATTTGGCTGCGAGAAATGCTTGGCAAGGTGGAGTGTTTTGGTTTCATTTGATCTCTCATCGTATTAGGCACCTGATTCCCACACCCTCCTCTCCCCCCAGCCCCCGAACTATAGAGCCTTAGATTTGGTGGGCCCCACCCGAATTTCAACACTGACTGAGCTTTTGTGTTACATTCAGAGTGGGAGATTGTTTGGACAAATAATTCATACCTTTGATGGGAAGGGAAGAGGTGTTTCAGGAAAGAGATGATCTGTTCATGTGCCAGGTATGGGGGCCCGGACCTCCGTGTGCCAGTGCATTAGCCTGTCCATTAGGGGAGCTGCCCTTTTATTGGATCATATCTAGCTGTTGATTGAGAAAACTAAAAGTGGCCTTTAAATTTTCACCAGCTGTGG
>NW_005871600.1:315960-329999 GCF_000147115.1 Myotis lucifugus | reverse complement strand
AAGAAAACCCCTATTTTTATAGGCACCAGAGTGCGTAGGAGAGCAGTTAGGACTAAATAAACTGAACTCCCCAGGAGAGAAACTTTCCAGGGTTACCTGGCGGTTGTTAGCTGTTCTCCACCCTCTGTGGTCATTCCCCAGTTCTGGATATAAGGTGAGAAAACAGAGACCCCTGCCCAGGAGGAGAGAGCTTGCACCAAACCCTTGGCCAGTGTCCCCAGGAAGACATTTTTACTTTTGAGGCTGCGTTGTGTGGGAGGATAGAGCGCTAATTTGAAAACCTCCAAAGGTCAAAACTGAGACTCTCAGAGTCTTTCAGAACCAAGAAGACAAAGGCCCTGCCAGGATCTCAATAAAAGCCTAGGACGTCCATGCCATAGCAATAAAGGAACAACAGAAGTATAATGAAGCTTACTAAACCTAGTCCATTTCCATCTTAACACCTTATTGGATTGAAATGATTAGTCCTTCACAGTGTCTACCTGAGAGAGGAGAGAGAAATTCTCTCTGATGGAAGATAAAACCACTGAGGGTCAGTATAGTTTTTTAAATTTTTTTTGTCTAGTATACAATTAAAAAATTATAAGACATGCAAATAGGCAAGACTGCATGACTGATATTCAAGGAAAACAACATATAACACAAGAAGACCCATAGATGACCAGTTACTGGAATTAGCAGCCAAGGAGTTAAAATATGCATGATTCATATGTGCAAAATAGAGGAGAAATGAATAAGAGCGATAAAAGGATGAATAATTGCATCAAATAATTGAAATCTATAAGAAATCAAATAGATATCCTAAAGTGGGAAAATACAGGGAGGGGCAAAAGTACATTTACAATTGTGAGTATGCAAATCACAGTTTATTCTTATATTCATATTTATTAAATTATTTTCTGTATGAACAACTGTAAACCTACTTTTTCCCAGGCCTGTACAATATTTGAAATTAAGAATATATTGAGCTTAATAGTTGACTGGAAATAGCCATACATAAGATTAGTGAACTGGAAGGCAAGTCAATAGCATTCAAATTCTGATTTATAATGATGGATATGTGAGACCATGACAAAAGGTCTGATATACACATAACTTAATTCCCAGGCTGAATGGAGGAAGAAGAGATTTTCAAAATGATAATGGCTGAGAATTTCATCAAACCGAATCCTGAGATTCAAGAAACCCGGGGAATCCCCAGGAATGGCAATACAAAGGAAGCTGTGTGTGGGCACATCATAGTAGAACTGCTGAAGACCAAAGTAAAAAGTTAAATCTTGAAAACAACTAGAGAAGAAAGACATTACTGTTAAAAGAGCCACACCTCTATACCCTGGCTGCAAGGAAAGCTTGAAAGTCGAGCCTATTCCGAGGGCAAGTAGTATCATAAAGGAGAAACTATAGACAGCGAGGCTCCTGGATGCCGTGTCGCAGGGTCTCAGAACAGCAAGCAGTGCTGAGGGCTGGAGCCCAGGACTGTTGGCTGCAGGTACAAGAGCTGCTCTGAACTGTGTGACGTTCACTCGGTCCCTCTGGCTCTTTGTGAGACACCCGGTACATAGACTATGGGCAGGAGGCCGGTACTTGCTGTTTGGCGTCTCAGGACCGCCAGGCTAGGGCATGAGATAGTGCGCCAGGAAGGCATTTAGTTCTGAGGTGGTAACGTCCCTCGCTGTGCTCCTGCCAGCACCTGCCGTCCCAGGAGCTGTACCTGTAGAGACTTCCACACCTCAAGTACCTTCTGCTGTCCATCAGCTGGCTGTGTGGGAAAAGGATCCAATAGACACAAACTAAAGGAAAAATCTAGCGACCTAAGAATTAACAAGTGAACTGAGGGATAATGCATTTTTTTATGTTCAATAATAAAAAACCCAACCCACTCCAGATAAAAAAAAAAAGTGTGGCCCTAGCTGGTTTGGCTCAGTGGATAGAGCATTGGCCTGCAGACTGAAGGGTCCCAGGTTCGATTCTGGTCAAGAGCACTTGCATGGGTTGTGGGCTTGGTCCCCAGTAGGGGGTGTGCAGGAGGCAGCCGATCAATGATTCTCTCACATCATTGATGTTTCTATTTCTCTTTCCCTCTCCCTTCCTCTCTGAAATCAATAAAAATATATTAAAAAAATGTATGAGTACTCCACCATGGGATCTGGTTGTGTACACGATTATTTTAACCCACAGCACAATTTAAAATGTGATAAATTCATCTTTTAGATGATGCAGATAATATGGGGACATCTTGGGGAGAGAGATTTTCAAACGAGTGGGTTTTACTCCGCCTGCCTTTTCAATAACCATGCCCCACAGTGCAGAGCGCCTGGCTGCTTTCCCACGGCGCCTCGGACTCGCTCCTCTCAGCCCAGGCAGGTGGGCGATGGGACTCCATGCGACACAGGAGGAGCAGGGGGAGGGCTGAGAGAGTGTCCTGGTATTATGTACCAAGGGGACACTCTGCTTTCTCATTTTTATTCTTAGTGTATTATCTTTTCATTTTGGTTTCTGTATTTTTATCTAGGTGTAGGCAGGGGGATTAGAGGATCCTATCAATAAACCATTGGTTATTTGTCAGCCTCTCAACAAATATACTTATTATCATAATGATCAGCTTTGTGTGTTCGATGTCAGACTTGTATGTCCGTGTTTTTTTATGCCTATCTGGTTGCATAATGGCTGTAATATGCTGCTTTTAGTTGACATTGATATCAAACCAATAACAGATATCAATTAAAAGAAGCTTTCTGAGATGAAAGCATAAAAATCATTGGAGGTGTAGTTACTATAAATTGGTTCTCTGGGTTTAATTCATGGCTAGAGCGTCTCTGATCTGTAATATACCAGATGTATGTTCTTGCTCTCAGGAATGGTCTCAGAAGGCTGTAAAGGCATTGTCTTGAATGATCTTCTTTTGATAGGAAAGTCTCTCCGCCCTCTACTTCCTTTTATTATCTTACTAGAGGCCAGGTGCATGAAATTCATGCAAGAGTAGGCCTTCCTTCCCCTGGCTGCCTGCACTGGCTTCCCTCTGGCAACTGGGACCCGGGCTTCCCTCGCCGCCTCAGCTTCATCCAGAAGGTTGTCCAGAAGGACGTCCAGTCTAATTAGCATATTATGCTTTTATTATTATAGATTTTTGGTTGGGTTGAAGCAAGAGAGAAAGGGATTGAATTAAAGTTATTGTCGCACGTTTCTAGAGCACCGGAAGCATAGCTTGTTTCTGTTCAGCAGGGATGTTCTGCCAGAGGCCCTGACCTCCAGGCAAAGAATAACCCAGTGAGACAGAGCCCAGTTCCAGGGGAAAGTCACACGACTTCAAGGAACCCACAGAGGGTTCCTTTATGGAACCGATCGGAAGACATTTTCTGTATTTAATCACGGGGATTACAGTGCGTGGGCTTGCAGCTGTGCTCCCTGCTGTGTGACGGTCCAGGTGTCAAAGTACCACTTTCTCTCTCCCGTGAGAGCGTGTGTTTTCCTGCCTGCACGCATGCGCACCCAGACCTAGAGGCTGCGTGGTGCCTGCCTTCAGGCGGCTCCTAGTCCGCTCACCTGTGTGGGGGCATGTGGGACCTCCAGGGACAGTGCCAGCGCCAGCCGCTCACGGGGACACTTATTTCAGTGCAGACCTGCGATCCTTTGAGGCGAGCAGTGGAATCAGTTTAACGCAGAGAACGACAGTCTAGTTATCAGACAGAGGTCAGAGGCCCGCAGGGAGCGCTTTGCTTGGATTTGAAGAGCTGGACATGTTTTTTTTTTTTTAAACATTTCTAGAGTCTAGAGGTTGACCTTCTTGAAAAGCAGCAATTTTCTTTCAAAAAATATTTGTATTGATTTCAGAGATGGGGGTTGGGAGGGGAGAGAGAGAGAGAGAGAGAGAGAGAGAAAGAGAGAAACATCAATGATGAGAGAGAATCATTGATCAGCTGCCTCCTGTACGCCCTCATTGGGGATTAAGCCTGAAACCGGAGCATGTGCCCTGACCAGGAATCAACTGGGGCCTCCTGGTTCATAAGTTGATGCTAGACTACTGAGCCACGCCGGCCGGGCAAAACAGCAGCAATTTTCATATCACCTCTGAGAGCAGAGGCTGGCACACGAAGGCCTGTTGCTGTGGGTAATGTTGTAAGTGATGGTGGAACAGCCTCTCTCGTTTGTCTAGGTGGTGCTCCTGGTGGCTTTCATGCAACTGTGGTGACGCTGAGTGGCATGGCTGCGACCGTAAAGTCTAACATATCCACTGTCTGGCCCGTTGTCGGGAAAGCCCGTGCCCTGTCCTGGTGTGTGAGCTGAGAGACCACACTCCCACGGGGACGGCCCTGTGAGGTGGCTGTGCTGGGATCCTCCCGCCCCGTCCTGCTTTCCTTGCCCTCCTCTGGACTGCCTCTTAAAAATCTATTTTATTTTAATTAAAAAATTGCCTTCAAATGCCCAGGTTATCTTGCTCCCTTAGGATTCATTGGAAAGATGTCTCTCTCCATATAAAATGGTCAGTGGGTTGCAATGCTGTGGAAATTTATATCGAATATTATTTTATTAGTAGTTCAATGTAATAGTTTTACAATTTTTCTGTAGGTCTGTTTTTTTTTTAAATGGAAGAGTTTAACAAGGAATTGAGATAAAGCAGGCCGTTACGCTCAGATATGCTCACATGTTTACATACTCGTATGTAGACCATTTTCCATGATCACACTCTCTGCATGAGAAAGTTAGTGGACACACATGTCTGTCATGTGGGAGCACTTAATTGTGGCGCATCCATCTCTCCCAAAGCAGATGGCTCTGTGGCAATAAAAAGGAGGAGCAAGTCCATTCTAACTGTGGGGAGACTGAGATGTTAAATGCACGACAGTGTGAAATACTTTCGTTGGCACGGAGAGGAGAGAAGGACAAGAGGGAACAGTTAGACATGGCCACAGAATTTTTCCAATAAGTATTCAACCTCTGGGAAGTTGCAGAGGAAATTGGTAACCTTGGTTACCTGCAGAGATGGGTACAGGATGACAGGGGATGGGATTAGGGCACAGACATCTATACTAATAAAAGGGTAATATGCTAATTAGACCAGACATCTTCTGGATGTCCTTCTGGACATCCTTCTGGACAAAGCCATGGTGGTGGGGGCCGAGGCAGAGGAGGTTAGGGGTGATCAGGCTGGCAAGGGAGAGCGGTTAGGGGCAATCAGGCAGGCAGGCGAGTGGTTAGGGGTGATCAGGCAGTTAGGCAGGTGAGCAGTTAGGAGCCAGCGGTCCCGGATTGCAAGAGGGATGTCTGACTGCCGGTTTAGGCCCGATCCCTGCAGTCGGACATCCCCTGAAGGACCCACCTCCTGGGCATGTATTTTGTGCACTGGGCCTCTAGTTTTTACATAAAATTCTTGGTGCTTTTTGAGTTCCTAACCATGCAAGCTAGTTATCATTTCAAAGAATAAAAACCAGCATAGAGGATACTTTTTTTTTAAGGGGAAAAATATAGGTGTATTGCTCACATCGAGGTCCCTAAGTGACATGCTGGCTAGGGTCAACCTCCTTGGTGGTGAACACCAGACGGAACCCACTCTGAAGGGATTCCCAGGCTCGGCCGGTGACGGGATGGGGCACTATTCATCATCATCTTTAAGCCCCTGTCCACTGGCAGAGAAGTGAGCACACTTCAATAGAAGCAAGCACCAGCTAGTTAATGCGTCTGACCGTGAATGTCTTTGCTCCTCCAATGGCTGCCTAACCTGACCCACGAGCAGATTAATGCAGTTGCAACCCCTGCAGATTTCAGCGGAGGTGAGGGACCTAGAGATAGAGTGTTTACATTAGTAAATTATTAACGCTTAGGTTTACAAGGAGCTACGCCCACGGGTGGGTTTCTACCGCCCAGTCGGACCCCAGGGGCAGTTTCAGAACTAGATGCAGCGCTGGGGGCCTCTCCGTGGTGGATGAGCTCGCACGCTTCCTCCCCCACTTCAGCCACTATGTCTGCAGCGGTTCCCAGAGCGGCACATCATCTCATGCTCCTCATGGTTTAACGCCCTGAACAGTGTGAATACATTGTTTTTACCTAAAGTAATTCTCAACTATGCAACTTGAAAATAATTATTTTAATCAAGATTAAAAAAACAACCCAAACTTTTCATTGGCTTGGCTGAAGTGGCTCAGTGGTTGAGCGTCGACCTAAGAACCAGGAGGTCATGGTTGGATTCCTGGTCAGGGCACATGCCTTGGTTGTGGGCTCCATCCCCAGCGTGGGGCGAGCAGGAGGCAGCCAATCAGTGATTCTCTCTCATCATTGATGTTTCTCTCTCTCTCTCTCTCTCTCTCTCTCTCTCTCTCTCTCTCTCTCCCTCCTTCTCCCTTCCTCTCTGAAATCAATAAAAATATATTTAAAAAACCAACCACAAAAACTTTTTATTGAAGTGGAGTATAGGCGTCAACAAGCACCCCTGTTACAAGTCTACGTGACTATGAGAAGATCAGTGAATTTTCATAAAATGACCACCAGTGTAACCAAGTCTAGATCAAGACATGGAACCTTAATCACACCACCCACCCTCCTGGGGCCGCTGGTCCGTTTCCCCAAGGCCTCTCCCAGCATCACTGCGACCCTGACTTTCAGCAGCAGGTTCGTTTCTCCTGTCTCGGTCCTTTACAGCAATGGAGTTATACAGAGTGGACTGCTTTGTGTCGGCTTCTTTTGCTCAGCATCGCAGACATGAGGTCCTCTCACCTCTGCACGAAACCGAGGGTTGCTGGTCCCCTCGCTGTGCGGGTTCCTACGCGGCTACCTCCCGGCGTGTTTGCCTGCGCTATTGGTGAGCTGTTGCCAGCGTTTGGCTGCTGACAGCGGAGCTGCTGTGAGCCCCCTGCAATGCTTTTCCATGGCTGCCCGTCCGCATGGCTGTGAGCGGTGTCCCGGAGGCAGTCCGGCCGCGGGGCGTGCATCTGTTCAGCGTTAGCCGGTGGCTCTCCAGTTTCCACATGAATCGGAACCACCGGGAGGGCTCGTTAAACCTCAGATCCCCGGCCACACCTAGAGTCTCCGATTCAGCAGGGCTGGGGTGCGGCCCAAGAATGTGCCCTTCTGGCAAGTTCCAGGAGATGTGGATGCTGCTGGCCCACGAACCGCGCTTTGAAAATGTCTGCTTAGCAGACACCAGTGCCAAGCAGTTTTCCAAAGTATTTGTACCCGTTTACCGTCCCGCCGGCAGCGATGAGAGACGGAGGGCTCGGTGCGGCGTCAGCCTCCTCCTCGTACCCTCAGCCACGGTCTTTTATGTGAAGTGTCTATCGAAGTTTCTTGCTCTTTTTTTTTTAATGTTTACTTTTAATAGAATTTTTAGAGAGAGAGAAAGAGGGAGGGAGGGAAAAATGAGGTGGGGGGAGAGAAAAGCATCTATTTGTTGCTCCTCTTATTTATATGTTCATTGGTTGCTGCTTGCCTGTGCCCTGACTGGGGATCGAGCACACAACCTTGGCGTAGCAGAATGAGCTACACGGCCAGGGGCGTTTTTCCTCCTTTCTTTTTTTATTGTGTTGTCTTCCTTTTTCTTCTTTTTTAAAAAATAGGTTTTTATTGATTTCAGAGAGGAAGGGAGAGGGAGAGAGAGAGAGAGAGAGAGAGAGAGAGAGAGAGACATCAATGATGAGAGAGAATCACTGATTGGCTGCCCCCTGCACGTCCCACACTGGGGATAGAGCCTGCAACCCAGGCCTGTGCCCTGACCGGGGATAGAACCATGACCTCCTGGTTCATAGGTCGGCGCTCAACCACTGAGCCACACTGGCTGGGCTTCCTTTTTCTCATTGAGAATCAGTTCTTTGTTGGTGTTTGTAGCACAAGCATCCCTTCTACCCTGTGGTTGCCTTTTCACTCTCTTAAAAGTGGTGACGAGAAATTCATCATTTTAATGTGATCTAATTCATCTTTTTCCACTTTAAGGTTAGTGCTTTTTGTGTTGCTTAAGGACTCTACCTGCTCCAGTGTCATGAAGACGCTCTCATATTTTTTTCAAAAAGATTTCTTTTCCCCTTCTCATATGTAGATGAAAAGCTCATCTGGAATTGATTTTTTGTGTTTTGTTGAGTTTCATATACTAATCTTCCTTAAGGTCCTGTTTAAAATTCACCTCTTGGTATTCGTTTTTAGTTCTTTATAGGAAGATCAATGCCATAGAGCAACCTTCAGAAAATTCAAGGGATGTTTTTTAACCCTGCAATTGTATTGAAAGCAATACTTCACATGTTCATGCTCCATATTTATTCAGGGTAGGCTGGCTTTCGACGGAGCCACATTTAAGGCAGCTATTGAAACTTTTAAGTAACATAAAGCACTTTTTTTTCATCTCGTGCCAAAACTATAATGCCCACAGTAATTTATATTTAATTTTTAATACAGTTATCTATCATGAGTCATTATGTGGGCTGCTCCCAGGATTCCGTCCTCTGTCATGTGGTTTTTCTGAAGACTGTGGTCTCTTTGTGCAGCTACTGGGAATTATTACCTCGCTGATGAATTTCGCTGCCGAGGAGGTATCACCAGGAGGTTCCGTGTCGTATTTTTTCACTTGAACTTACAAAACAGGCCCAGTGTCTGGGTGCTCCCGGGTCTCCCGGAGGCTTGGAAACAAAGCACGCTCTGTGTTTGAAGAACTGTTGTAGCAAGACTGTGCTGCTCTGTGATGAATACCTTTAAAACTGGCTGAAAGAATTGATTAAAACTACTCCACATGTTTGGCCATGCCATTTCGGAGCAGCCTGCTTTCTTTGGCCGACGACGCACGGGAGAGTTAGGGAAGCCTCTTGGCGATTGGTGGTCGGACTGGCCAGGCCATTTTGCACGGAAGGAATGACGTTTGGCGTCGGAATTAGACCGAGGGCAGTCGGGAACTTTTAGAAAGACTGAAGGCTTGTGGTGCATCCTCTGGAGGCTTGCTCCTCAGACTCCCTGTCTCACTCCCAAGAGCTGGACCCCTGGACCGCCAGCTCCTTGAGGTCAGGCACATGCGTCCTGTTTCCCACTTCATCTGCGTCATCGAAAGCAAAGCAGTGCTTGGCCGTTGTAGTTGCTCAATTAAAATTTCTGAGTTGAAAGTAGGAATGAATCCATCCTTATGCCTGTGAAGGGTGGGATGCAGGTGTGTGTGGTCAGGGGGCTGGTCCATGGCTTCCATCTTGGCCCTCTCTCTTCTTGGACCCGTTGGAAGGGCCTCCTGCAGGGAGCACGCCGGCACCGGCTCCCCGGTGTTCCCCACCCCAGCCTTTCCGAGCTTGGAGACTGCAGAGGAGGTAGATCACTCCCCTCCCCACACCTGAATGCCCCCTCCCCTGGGGGTGAGGAAGCGTCGAAGATGAGCCCAATGGGCAAACTTTTGAAAGCAGGAGGCTTACGCTGCCCCTTCTGGTCATGGGGTGACTTGGGAAAGATGAAAGTAAGATAAAGGACAGGTACAGTTATGAACACATTTCTTGTTCACTTAACAAGAAGGGCCCAATGCAGTTGACCAATATTTAATCAACAAGTAAATTCATGGACTGGTTTCTAAGTTACAATGATTAGGACTTAATTTAAAATGTGGGTAAATATAGGCTTTGCTTATGTTTAAGGTCTTCATGAAACACCCAAAAGGAAATGTCTGTTCGGGGGAGCTGGGTTAGAGGGGTGACATCAGGCACTGAGAGCATCGAGGAGCGGCCGGGCACCGGGAGAGGGGCTGGCTGTGGCTCCTTTTCTCGTCCGTGGGCCGAGGTGCAGAGGGAGCGCGAAACGGGATGGTCTGCCATTTCCCGGTGATTTTCCGAGCTGGGATATGGGGCCAGTCTTCACTGATTTAGGACTAGTCCGAACCCTTGTAGCCTGGCTGTTTAATGGAGAGCAATGGCCCAAAGCACCCAACCGTCTTTTCCTTTTCAAGTTGTTGTCCGCCCTCATATTTAGAGCCACGCTTCTCACATGCTCTTCACGGACACGTTCCACCTCTGCGTTCAAAGTCTCTGCTCCAGTTCTTTGAAAGGGAAACCCACGGTGCCCGAGGTAAAGGAGTCTTTGTGGAGCCTCCTAAACTTGTAGGTATCCCTTTAACCCTATCAAAGGTGAAAAGTGGATACTCAGGCATAGAAACTTCTAGAAGAGCATCTGACCTTGTCGCTCCACTTCCCCAAGGGAGTGGTCAGTTCCACGTTTCCTGCCGTGAGGATGTGTGTGGGTGTACACTGCTTTCTCTCTCTCTCTCTTTTTTTTTTTGTATTTTGTGGTCACTGGTAGGCTGTTGACTTTGAATATATATACATATATACTACTTAAGAAAGTTCTAGAGAAATTACATAATTTATCATTTATTTATTCTTGGACATTACAAACACTAAGGGAACTTTTCTACAATGTACCATACAAAGCACCAGTTTATGATATAGTTTATGAGCAAGAAAACTTCTTCGATATATAACAGTTTTTAACTTATAAGGCATATTCTAAAGTCTCATTTACGTAAGAATGATAATGATGCTGTTACTAATTAAGAAGTCATCATAAACAGTCTATTTATTGACCTTGCTGTTTTATACCTATCACTTCACTTAAGCCGGGGATAGTCTTGTGGAATAAGCGTTGTGATGCTCTACATGTGGTGAAAGTGAGGCTCAGAGAAATGAAGCAACTTGCTGAACAACAGGGAGCAAGTGGCCGAACCACGTGGCTGCACGTGTCTGCCTGGCGTCACAGCCCGTGGGATCCATGACTCAGCGGATCCTTTGGGTTCCAGAGAAAACTCACTTTGGGGTGTGCAAGCGGAAGCTCCTATTTAGGAAGAGAGATGTTGCACTGGGAAATTCTGGAGTAAAAATCGCGGTCTTATACTTTTACAAAGATCCTTGGTAGAGCCTTGAGCGTAAGGCGTGGCGGAAAACCTGTAAATTACTCAATGGAAAGAGTCATTTAACATAAAGGAAAAAGTTTACTAAGCAACTATTGTGTGCCAGGGAATGAGCGAAGACACAGCATCGATCACAGGCCTGCTCTTCTGACCTGATAGCGGAGAGAGTAAGTCTGTCTCTGGCCTTTATCTTTTCTCCCCTAAGAACACACATTTTCTCTCTTTTTTTTTTTTTTTTGAGAGAAAGTCATTAAAACACAATGTCTGCTTGACTTTCCAGCTTCATAACGAATTGGCTTCAGGAGAAGAATGGAAAGTTTTGTCCGGAACAGGAAATGCACAGGGCATGAGCGGATAGGCATCTTTGAAGAAATGGTTCCTTTTTATTCTGTTCAGATTGGAGCAGCATGCAGTTTTTTGACTAAAATGTTGAAATCGGTAGGAAGCGGTTTTAGACGCCATCTGGTGCGAATGCCTTCCCCTCCTGCTTGGGCAGGAGCCTGGGCGTCGCTCAGGGTGTTCCAGGAGCCCCGAGGAAGAGAAGAGGAGGAGAGAGTGGGCAGTAGCTCCGCCAGCCAGGCCACCCTGGGACGGTCCACCCTGGTCAGGGGCCCCGAGAGCTCCCTGCCCCCCAGCCGTCCCGGGAACTTAGAGCCACAGCTGGAGACTGTTCCTATAGATTTTCTAGTTTCCCTTTTCGCAAGATGTGTTAACTCACACCACAAAGAGCTGAGTATGTAAAGCCCTTGATGTTTCATCACCTTAAACCCGCCTGGCTTCCACAGCCCGCCCTGGAATCGGCCACAGGTTCCGGACACACGGGACGTCCCAGGCGCACGAGGACTACCGTGTGTATCTGGCGTTTCCCAGTGGAGGGTCGTCTTGGCTCTTAGTTTCCTGTTCCCATTACCACGTGGCAGCGGGCACGGCAACCAGTAATGGTGCAGACCTGCCCCCGGGTTTCCGCGGCCGCAGGCTCCGGTGACTCTGAGAAGCGGGCGTCACAGTGAACACTGACAAGAGCCAGCAGGCGAACAAGTAAACGCAGGGCTGTCCTCTGAAGTAACAGCTCGGCGTCCCTCCGAGGCTGCCACCTGACAGCCAGAGTGGGCTCCTTCAGGCGACCCTGGGGGCAGCTGGCCTGGCCCACAGCCCGTGTCCACGGGGAGTGGCCCTCGGGCGTCCTCTGTGGCCATTGCCAGTGGTCTCGGTGCCAGGGACGGGGCATGCGCATCACCATCTGAAAATCAGTGTCTGGGGCCATCTTAGTATTTAAAAATTTCCACTAGTGTTCTCATATAAGGCATTTTAAGAAAACATTAAGTTCATTATCAAAGACATTTTGCATCTTATTTTTTTGTCATCTTTTTTTTCTTTTCTAGCATATCCATTTTTTTAACCTCCTGTCACAATTTGCACGATGTGCAAGAAGGAAAAAGTGATGAGTAGAAAGTGTGAGCGCTCAGCAGATTGTCAGATGAGGGATCGTCACTCCCTCCGAACCAGGCTCCTGTAGCTGTCTGACCGCACGAGCCTTCTTACGGGAGCCCCCGGCTCCTGGGAGCAAAGGGAGAGATGGGGACGTGGACACGGAGGCGGCTGCCGTGGGCGTGGGCCTGTGCGCTGGAACGCACCCATGGCATCTGTGACTGTGCTTTGTGAGTCTGACTCTATCCCGAGACGTCCTTGGGGGATGTAACTCTAACTCGGTTGCACTCAAGTTCAGTGTTGGAGTCGTTAGGTTATGTACGGGCTCCGAAGACCGTGACTGTGACTTCTAAGGTTTCTGCCGCCTCCTGAGAAATGAAAGCCGCAGTTATTTTTAGAGATTGCAGTTGAATGGGACAGTGATCTATTGGTCTGATGCCTCTTTTTATGGCATTGCCTTTGAAATGTTGCATATTTTCATGCTTAGAAATTCCCCCTAACTTTGTAACGGACTCTGAGGATTGTTTGCTCCGTAAATCACACGATGGCTGGTGTCCAAAAGCAACAAGCGCCGATCTGCCGTCTGATCCGTGGGCTGAACGTCACATGGTTCATCTGAGGCCCAGGAAAGGCGGAGGGGGTGGTTCATCACAGGTCTGCACTCAGGGCTCCAGGCCACGGCGGTCCTTCGTCCACGGAAGGTGGCCCGAGTGTAGGGACAGCAGGAGGCTGCCCGTCACTCCATGTTTTAGACGTTCTCCGGGAGCCAGACTACAAACCAGAGTGCAGTGTCCTGATGATCATTCACGTGGAAATTCAGTTCACCGAGGGCCACAGCCTTGCCCGGTCCCAGGGGCCCTGTCCATACAGAAAGGGTGGCGTGGCCGGTTGACCACCCTCAGCCACACCCGAGGACGCCGTGCTACTGAGAGCCCGTCCTCAGGCCCAGGCTTCTAATACAAAGCAGAGACCTTGGACACAGCCCGTGCCTGCAGCCCATTATGCCCGAGGCATTGGAAACATGGGCAGCAGATTGTTTTCCAATCAGTGTCACTGTCCAAGGCCAAGGCTAGACGGGTATGAGTGAGAGCGAATTCAACAGCCTTGATTAAAGAAGCTTGGAAAATCAGGAGCACCGGGCTGGAAGCAGAAGTACTAGGGTGGGGACGGGGGGTGGAGGCTGTTTTGAAGAATTGACAACTGATTTTATATTTTTTTCATCCCCCACGCCCCCCCAGCTCTTCCCCTCTCTTGCTTTCCTCTTTCTTCCAGATGACAAAGACTGTAAGTTGATTCCCAGGATCTATTTCTCCCCTTTTCAATTTTCATAGAACCCCATTTTTTAGTGGGGTACATGGGCCTCTTCCTAGCCCCACTACACGTCTCAGTCTCCTCTGTAGTTGGCTGAAGATGCATGGGTCAGCTCTAGAGCAGGAACAGGTGTGATGGGTGCACCTTCTTGGGCCTTCAACAGGAACACCCTCTCCTCTGCTTCTCCTCTGGTTTGAACGAGGATGAGGTAGGTAACCAAGCATCTCAGACCGTGGAGATGAGAAAGATGCTGAGGATGGAAGGTCAACAGGGTCGACCAATCTGGGTCCCTGACTCCTTAATGGCTCCTTACCAGTCCCGGACTGTGTGTGAAATAGGAGTAAACTCTTTTTGTGTAAACCACTACTCTACTGGGTCCCCTGGTCGCAGCAGCTGTCCCTGTATCCTAACCACCCTCTCTTCCCACTCGACCTCCCTACTTCCTTGTTCT
>NW_005871600.1:294454-315860 GCF_000147115.1 Myotis lucifugus | reverse complement strand
ACCTTCTGTGGGACTCCTCAAAGCATAGACCCGTGACTCTCATACTTCCGTTTGAATCAATATCTATAGGGTGGACTGTCTTCAAATGCAGAAACCCAGGCCATGCCCTAGGGCAGTGGTTCTCAATCTTCCTAACGCCGCGACCCTTTAATACAGTTCCTCATGTTGTGGTGATCGCCAATTTCATTGTTACAAATTGAACATAATTAAAGCATAGTGATGAATCACAAAAACAATATGTAATTATATATGTGTTTTCCGATGGTCTTAGGTGACCCCTGTGAAAGGGTCGTTCGATCCCCAAAGGGGTCGCGACCCACAGGTTGAGAACCTCTGCTGTAGAGGTTCTGGGGTTAGCACATCTTGGGTGGGGTGTGAGAATCTGACATTTTAGCAGACCCTCCCGGACTTAGATAGAGGTGTTCCGTGGGCTCTACTTGGAGAAACATTGGTACAGCGTCTATGTCTAGCATGAAGTAGATGCTCAAAAAAGCGCTTGAGAAGATGACTTGCAGTGACGCGGGGACCTGCCAGTGCTGCACAGCGATGAACTCTACACGATGTGTAAACAACTGTTCCATTGACTCAGCTGCCCCCAAAGTACCAGATAATAAGTATAATAGTTTAAACAGCTATCCAATCAGGTACTTGGGACAATGTAGAAAAACAACAACTGGTTGACCCCAATTTTCTATATTCTACCAGTTGCTCATATGATAGCTGTATAACTTTAGAAGGCAGGTTTTTGTTATTGGTAGCTTGTTTTTGAGGAATGAAGTTTGTCAAATGGTGATATGTTTTCTCCTCGTCATTTGTGACTGGCGACATTTGGGATGCTCCGTGAATGGCATCTAGTTAGTTAAGGTAATCCACAAACAGTTGAGTTCTTATGTGATGAGCTTTGTGCGAGGCATGAGAGATACAAAGATGAGCAGAACGAGTCTTGCCCTCAAGCTTTGCACGGTCACTTGGAGGCAGGCAAGTAGTCCAGCATTTGGCTGTGGTTCTGAACCCAGGCGGGAGGTTTTGGTCTCAAGAAAAAGTTGTGGGAGTCGTGAGCTTACAGGTGGTAGCCCCACGTGTGTCAACGCAGGGCTTAGCCGGGAAGAGTGTGTGAGGAGAGTCGAGCAGAGGACCCAAAGTCTGCAAAACTGGAGGCTGTCCTAAGCTAGTGATCCTTCACCCCGAGCCTTACTCAGCCCCAAGGTCTGCAAACACCCCCTCCTCTGTGAGGCCGTCCTGACCACTGTCCCCAGGAGGAATTCGCCACGCCCTCCTCACGTTCATGAATCACTGTTTCATAGGATTGGTGTAGCAATGTCATGTCTAGTTGTAGAGATAGATGTCTGTCGCTTTGCAGGCTAGGGGGTGAGTGCCTTAAAGACATGAGCCCCTTTTCTTAAACCTGGATCCCTAACAGTCCCTGCGCCAGGCCTCAGGGCAGTTGCACAGTAACAGTTCAGTGGGGGAAGAAACGATAATTCTTGTTCTATTTATTATCTATCATCTATCTATCTATCTATCTATCTATCTATCTATCTATCTATCTATCTATCTACATACTTTACAAAGTGTTCCCCCTGACATTTCCAGTGCCCACCTGGGACGATACATAGCTATTAGATTACTGACTGTGTTCCCTGTGCTGCACTTTATATCCCAGGACCATTTTGTAACTACCGATCTGTACGTCTCAATCCCAGAGCCCCCTCCCTTCTGGCAACCATCAGTCTGTTCTCTGTGTCCATCGGTCTGTTTCACTTTTGTTGGTTCGTGTATATTATTCTTTAGATTCCACATCTCGTCTGTTGAAAGTGGGGCCTTGGAGGTGGGTGAATTTACTGTGGACCAGGTGACTTCCCCTGAGAAACTACCCAGCCGGATGTGAGCGCTCCCGTTCTTAATCCCCCGGCATGTTCTACTTTCTCTGGTGTTTCCTGGCCTGCTTGTATTTCTGTTTAGTTATCTTATCTACCTTATTCAATTAGGGGTTCTTTGAGGACACAGCCTCTCTTAGGTGACAGAATCATAGCTAGGTCTTAACTCTGGTTTTAGAGCTCCAAGTCCCTCTTTGTACCAAAGCATAACCCGACACAATGCTAAGTTATTGTTCATCATTATTATTGTTAACCCAAAGGGGGGGCATCAGACAGATTTTGAATAGATAGGTAGTTGGCATCAAGTCTTGAGAACAGGGGAGGGTCTAGAACATGTTTTGCCTGGAAAGAGGAGAAAGTTCTGGAGAGGAGGGCTTGGCGAGTGAGGCTGGTCTTCGGGGAGGCCACCTGCAGGAGGGGCCGACGTGCAGGGTGACCGTGTTGATGGGGAACTTCATGTGCAGCGTGAGCGTGAAGAAGACAGTGGGAGCCAGGCCAGGGGAAATGACACAATCTCGAAGTCTGGCTTCTGCTAATATTCTTGTTGCGAAGCAGAAATGGGCCAGAATCTTGTTTTAAGGCTGCGAAGCGGAATTACCGGGTGCTCCGCAGCCAGGAGGCCAGCTGCTTTAAACCAGGGGTTCTCTGTCCCCGTTTGCATGAAAAACACCGTGCTCATGCGTGTTGACCAGTGCCTACCTTTTTATTGAAAATATGAATAATCAGAGAAGTGATGGCAACTTGAAATGTTTTCTGAGGGGCTGTCTGCGTCAAGATGCTACAATGACATGCAAAGCAAATGAATGTTTTAATATTAAAATTAAATTTTAATATTACAATATCCTGATATTCTGTAGTTTCACTAACTTTGTCAAAATGAATGTAATTCTTCAACATGCAGAGGGAATGAACAAACACAGTTAAACACAGAAGCATGCACAGCTCAACTGAAGTGTGTTGATAAGTTAGGCTTTCACTGGACGGCAGCACCAAGCTTCTCTGGTTGTGGCACGTGTGACTGTGTGAGCTGGATAAAGTGTTGTTTAATGTGAAGATCCTAAAATTTCAGCAAGCTTAAAAATCACCCGGTGAGCTTCTGAAAACACACATTCTTAGCCCCACACTCAGCTGTTCGGACTTTGCTAGGTCTGGGGTCAGGGCCAGAGTCTGCATTTTATACCAACTCCCCGTGATGCTGACGCTGCCCATTTGGGCGGAACCCCTGGGAGGAGCAGGGTCTAATAGGATCGGAAGATGCAATTTCAAAGGAGTAGAAGCTGGGTGCATGTTTCGTAGTCAAAATTCTGACCGCTAAACCAACCAGTATGATGATCATTAAATTAATTCTACTTTTAATATCATTTTTCCTAACCAAGAAAAGGAAGGGCATGGATTTCTATCAAATTTCTTTACAGGACAACTTGGCATTGACTCTGACTTCTTAAAATTATAATTTTATTGATTCTTCGTTTTATTAAATAAATGTTCCTTGAGCTTGCTCTAGCTGGAGAGGGAAATGAGTTTTCAGTGCAATTTTTCTGCCCATCTACTGCCTGCTTGTTGAAGTACAGAAGAAATATTTATTTCTACTAAACCAATTGGGCACAGAAAATCGTCACAAAAGAAGGGAGTTATATTATTACATGTACGAAGACAAACAAAAGGAAAAGTGTATTTGGTTACCATGACAAGGTGGCTGTGATGGTTAATTTTATGTCAGTTTGACTAGGTCATGGGTTCCCAAAGATTAGGTCAAACGTTATTCCAGTTGTCTCACTAGCTGTGTTTTTGGCTGAGAGAAGCGCTGAAGTTGGCAGACTAAGTGAAGCAGGTTGTTCTCCCTCATGAGGGTGGGCCTCATCCGGTCAGTCGAAGGCCTGGCTAGGGCAGAGAGCCCGGCCTTCCCACCAGGAAGAGAGAATCTCGCCCGCCTGATGGCTCTTGAGCTGGGACATGGCTTTTTCCTGTCTTTGTTCTTGAACTGAAACGTTGGCTCTTCCTGGGGCTCGAGCGTACTGGCCTTCGGAGTAAAACTGCGCCGTCTGCTCTCCTGGGTCTGAGTTTTGGATTTGAACTATAGCCATACCGTTAGCCTCCTGGGTCTGCAGCTTGCTGACTCCTCCTGAAGCTCTTGGGACTGTCAGCCTCCATGATCACAGGAGCCAATTATTTATACTAAGTCCCTCCCTCTCTCCCTCCCTCCCTCCCTCTCTCTCTCCCTCCTTCCCTCCTTCCCTGCTTCTCTCTCTCTCTCCCTCCCTCCCTCCTTCCCTGCCTCTCTCCTTCCCTTCTTAATAGTTCTGTTCCTATGGAGAACCCTGTTACAGTTACATTATAGATGTCTCTCTCTCTCATTTTGTCTTTTCTTTGAAAAAAATATGCTACGCTTTCCATGGTGTTTGGAAAGGTAGGATTTTGAGGCCCAATTTGCATCATGTTTTGTGCCTCAGCAACTTTTCGTTTATCACATCTACACAGAGACCAGGAATGAGATGTGAGTCGCATGTGCTGCCATAAGCACAGCCCAGCCCGGCCGGTGTGCCTCAGTGGTTGAGCATCGACCTATGAACCAGGAGGTCACGACGTCCCATTCCTGGGTTGAGGGCTCGATCCCCAGCGCGGGGCATGCAGGAGGCAGCCGGTCCATGATGCTCTCTCATCGTTGATGTTTCTCTCTCCCTCTCCCTCTCCCTTCCTCTCTGAAATCAATACAAATATTTTTTAAAAAGACAAAGCACAGCCAGTGCAAACCAGAGCCCGGCGTGTGGCTCAGAGGATCAGACACTTTTACTGTCGTCTCCCTGGAGCGCATGCCAACCCGGGCACCGTAACATAGATCTTCCATCAAGGCCTGAGCAGGCCAGGGAGGGGCCGGGGAAGGATGGGGACCTGCGAAGATGAACCTGTCCCTGAGCTCACAGCTACATCGTGGGAGGCCGTCCATGGTGGTGTCTCGCAACTCAAGAGCCGTCTTCTGAAGCTCCTCACGGGGTTCCACGGCCCACACCGTCATGGACAGCCATCACTCTCCACTTTCACAGTAAGAGTGCCTTGGAGCGATGGTTACTTTAGTCTTGAAAAGAGAATTGGCTTAAAAGAGATGTGGCCTCATTACCGGCATGAAATACAAGCATGTGCATCTAGGTCAGTGATGGCGAACCTATGACACTCGAACTCATTTTTTTGGTTGATTTTTCTTTGTTAAATGGCATGTAAATATATAAAATAAATATCAAAAATATAAATCTTTGTTTTACTGTGGTTGCAAAGATCAACAAATTTCTATATGTGACACGGCACCAGAGTTAAGTTAGGGTTTTTCAAAATGCTGACACACCGAGCTCAAAAGGTTCGCCATCACTGATCTAGGTACACAGAGTCCTGTGGGAAGCAGACCTGGGACCAATACAATGTCTCCTTTTCTTAAAAATACCGACTTCATTAGTGAAATGGAGATGTCTTCTCAGTCACCAGGGAAAAAAATAATCCTTTCAGCTGAAAATGGGAAAGAATGTACTAAGTTTGAAAAACTAAAAATACTTCCTGGCTGGTCTGATTCCTGTGCTCTGTATTCAGAGGAATTCACTCCCGGTGCTATTATTACAGGAAATTCCACAGGCGTGAACATTTGCTGGTATTTTCATAGAAACAAGTGTTGATGTTGTGTTTAATTTAGACACGGAGGAAAAACAGTTTTGCTCTGTATGCAGTGCAGTGCCTGCTGGATGCCGTGACAATGTGATTTTGTGTAAAACGGAGATTATAGAAGCGTTTAAGAATTCCTAGAAGAGACAGAGTATCACACTTACATAAACATCTCTGAGACTGTGCCCACGTCCATCGCCAGCCATGGCTGTAACCCAAGCGCAGAGCCCACCTACGCTGTTAAGATAGTCGTGCGAGGCCATGGGCGTTGGTGCGTTTCCCCAGGGTCAGCCTTTGGGCCTGAGAGAGTGGCCAGCGCTCACTCATTGCGGACAGGTCTGATCCCTGTGAGCGGGCCAGGCAGCTGCCGGCAGCTAAGTGAGCAGAGGGACTGAAGAGTGATGAAAGATCCAGATGCCTTACAAACGTGTCGGCCAAAGTCTGGGTACCAGCCTCGCTCCTGCCCTCGTCTCAGGCCTTCTGGGCTCCCAGGCGTGCCAGCCTTGTACCTGTGCGGGCCGGGGCGAAGGCATCGAACACATGGACCTCCCCTTTAGGTGTCCTTGGGCCTGGACTCTGAATTTCCAAGTTCACTGCGCCCGTCCAAGGCCCTATAAAAATTCCGTCTTGGCTTCCAGCGGGCATTTTTACGGCCCCGGGAGTGGGTTTCTGGAAAGGAGAGCGATTTCGCATGCCCGTGAGCTGGGTTCTGGGGAGTTTTATGCAATCACCACGGAGGCTCCTGTCAATGGCTCCCTGAGGAAGCTGAAAGGAGTTCTGTTCGTGGAACCAGCCCGTGACGTTGGCCTGAATATGCTCCTCGACGCTATTTTTAACCATCAGATGAACGTGGACATTCATTAGCGCCTCAGCGGCCACAGGGAACCGCACGGAAGTCTCGTCCAACAACTGGACTTGCATACTCGTTGGCCGACGCCTCTGCGCTGTCAGGACACATTAATTCTTTTTGCATCCAACAAAACCATGATTGAGAAACTGGGTATCGCTTTGCTAAAGCGGGTATCTACTGACTACCCCCGACCCAGGCCCTCCCTCTAATACGGTGATCTGTTATCTGCATTCAATCATCCGGAAGGTGAGAGTGGCGGGCCCGCCCAGTGGAAAATTTTAAGTCCTTTCACTCCGGGTCTGCTGTCTTTTCCGATCAATCTCCCTGCTAATGACAACCAATACTTTCATATGCGATTACAGGCCCGCTCCATCTTTTCATGAGCCGAGACTCTTTGGAATCATAGGTATTGATCTTTTTAATAGAAGTCAGGAAAAATAAAATTACTCTGGCTTCTTGCGGCAAAACGATGATAAATGAGAACTTAGAAACTTATGGGAGAAATTTTTTTCTGCCTGGGATTATTTTAATCACTAAAAATGATTGTCTTTTTAATAATATTTGCCTTCCATTATGCACATTTGCAGCAAAGCCAAAAATTGTTTCTGGATCGCTTTCTGAAACCACATCGAGGCAGGGGCTCGGCGTATTCCCGTACCTGCTGAGGGCTCAGGTGCGGCGGCCCTCGCGGAGGCCGAGGGCCAGCTCCGAGCATCTGTGCAGTCCGACGGGTTTCAGGAGAGCACGTTTGGGGAAGGGGAACTCGCTGAATTACATATATATGTTTTGTTTTATTTATTTTTTCATATTTTTTATTGATTTCAGAGAGGAAGGGAGAGGGCCAGAGAGATAGGAACATCAATGATGAGAGAGGATCATGGACCGGCTGCCTCCTGCACGCCCCCTACTGGAAATCAAGCCTGAAACCTGGGCATGTGCCCCGATCAGGAATTGAACCATGACCTCCTCGTTCCTAGGTTGACGCTCAACCACTGAGCACACTGGCCAGGCTACATCTACGTTTTAAACATTTATCTAAACGCTCGTTGTTAACGCTGTTGTCTTAGAAGCAAGTGTGTATTTCTGTCATCACCCCTCCGTTTGGGTTCTCCTCGGCCAGGACTGAGCTTCGTGCTGTGTCTAAGGGGAGGTGAACGGAATGTCTTGCCTGAGGTTCGGCTGTTCTCTCTCCGCGTCTGGAAGCTGCAGGCCGTGTCCTCGCCGCTAACCGGGAATCAGGCCTGCGGGTCATTGTCACATCACCTTCCCTCTGAAACCGCCCGGGGGACGGGACGCCTTGTGGCTCTCGGGGGGAAGGTGAGCTTTCTGGTTCACATCTGAGTCCAGTCCCCGCTCCCAGCTTCAGACAGACTGCTTCCTTGGCTTTGGGGGGTCACGTGGCCAGCACAGATCAAAGGCAGTCCCTGCCACCACACGGGTCAGGTCTCGGTTGGTATGAGGACATGGACGGGGATCAAACAGCGCAGCTGTCGGGCCCCGGCCCAGCCCGGTTTGCTTTGCTTGGCCCTGGAGACTGACGTGTAAGCAGGAGAACTCGCCCCACTGGGACGCCGTGCAAATAGCCTCCGTGACCCAGCAGCATTGCTTCACGCTGACCTAGCGGTGAATTTCTCTGTCTCTCTCCCCCGCCCTGCCTCCAACCTAAGCATGGCACAGGGAAAGGACACAGCGTGTTCACGGGGCCTGCCACGTATCTCGATTTACTCCAGCTCCGGGAGACCGATGGAGGGGTGCCTGTGCCAGGCAGCGGGACTCGAGCACTGAAGAGAGGGGGCAGGGTTTCGGGTTGTGCGCATAGAGCGGAAGGTCACTCAAGGACGAAGGCCACCAGCCCGCATTACAAGCCGCGGAGTGTTGCTAGGCCCCAGGTGCGGAGTGACCCTGGGGAGTATGTGCAGCCTGGCCTGGAGGTTCGTGGAAGCTCCGTTTAAGTTGAGAACTGACGATAGGAATCAGCCGGTTGGCACCCGGAGAAGATTCGCGGGAAGAGGGTATCCGGACTGGGAACTGCTTGCGGGAAAGCAGGAAGTTGAG
The DNA here is from genome assembly GCF_000147115.1 of Myotis lucifugus. NCBI lineage: Eukaryota > Metazoa > Chordata > Mammalia > Chiroptera > Vespertilionidae > Myotis > Myotis lucifugus. Next base: position 307,433 of record NW_005871600.1, on the reverse strand, counting down.
GGGCCTGGTCTTTGTAAGGCATTGAAGACACCCCTGCAGACTGCCCCCCCGGGAGCACCCGGAGTCTGGGAACCTGTTTCCTCATGTCACCTGGGTACAGGTGGCCTCTGAGTTTACATTCACTCACACTCGGAGGTCGGGATGATTCTCAGGCAGACTCTGGCCCTCAGCTCCCGAATGAGCCGTGTGTGTGTGTGTGTGTGTGTGTGTGTGAGTGTGTGAGTGTGTGTGTGTGTGTGTGAGTGTGTGTGTGGTCACCTTTGTCTCGACTACTCACTGTTGGCCACATTGCCATTTTTGATGCAAAGGCAGTGTTTGTACAGTTGTCTGAATATTTCTAGAGTTTTGGTCTTAATTTGTAAAAATGAGTGGAAAATATTAGAACCCAAATACTGATACCTGTGATAAAAAGTGTACATTTTAGAAAAACTCATAAAATTGGAGGAAAAATGAAAATTTTTTGGCAAATTAGCCCAAGGATTCCATTAATTTGAAGCTCGTCAATTGTGTATTCATGTGTGAAAAGCAAAAAAATATGAAGGGGCATGCTTGAAACAAACCTGCGAAGAGTCCGAGTGTGTGTAAAGGTGGTATAATTAGAGACTTTTTACTGTGTATCTTCCTGGGAGTCCTCTCATCATGAGAAATGCACACACACACACACACACATTTATTTTGTATGGAAGTAGAGGACTGTCATTTTCTTCTGGGGTAGTTTGTTAAAGATGGTTAGAAATCACACAGTCAAAATTTAGTTCTTTTCCTTCCAGTTTTACTCCTGTGCATTAGATGAATCAATAGGATGATGTGATAGTAGAAGCAACCGTAGACATGTCTGCCCACCTCATTGGGCACAGCTGCAGATGTGCAAGGAACTCTTCAGATGAGCAAAATCGAGACCTTGCTGTTAGGACGTGGAGCAGCTCTTAGTAATGGCAAATGTTACAGAGCTCAATAACAGTTTGGATAAATGGAAATAGATTGAGAGCAGAATATGACAAACCATGGTGGGGGGGGGCAGAAAACTCAGGAGAAAGAAGAATGGGATGTTTCATTCTGCTGAATTATAAATTCTTAAGATATATTGAGGCAAATTCTGTAAACGAATCTTGTCATGTAGTTATTCAAGAGCGCTAGAGGAATTTTGTGCTTTGGCTACATATTCATCTGTCCATGGAAGGTTTAAAGGCCTTCAAACACAAGGGCACCGCTGACATCAAAAGTTCTTAGCGACTGACTGTTCCACATGCCCACCCTACATTATACCTTCCTGAGGTTGTTTCAGTTTAAGCCCATCTGTGACTTGATCCTCTACAGGCTACCGTGGTTGCATTAAGAGGATCCCAGAATCTTGGGTAATTTAAAAGTCCTTCTGTAGCTGAAGAATCAGCAAGTGGAATGTGATTCTAGGTTATCAAGCTGTTAGTTCATAATTAATAAGCTGAAATATGCACAAGGAAAAGTACCTTCTCTGTCTTCCATCTAAAATTCATTAGAGAATTTTTCCATTCCCACCCTCCCGTGAGGTCTGCTGCTAATTTGTTTACAGGTTGGCCTTCTTTTATCTACTGAAAATATCGATGCCTCTGTCATTAATTTGGTTATGATTCCATCAAAACACAGTGTAGTTTAAAATGACCTTTAATTTTCCATAACTGAAGCTTGCAAAAAACACTGTGTGGCCTTTTCCTTAGCTGACTTTGCCCACTGACTCTGATTTCCTGCTCGGCCTCACAACCATCTGTCAGTCTTTTGACATCCCCAGGTTTCTTGCATTTTTTGAGGGTTGTGGAGTTTAAGATATTGATCACAGTCCTGTAGGAGTTTACTCCAAACTATTTCTCAGAGAGACTCTAACAGCCGGTGTGTACTCAGCTATCATCTGGACCGCTCTGCAGGTGAGAGAGTCCCACCAGTGCGAGCATTGATGGCATTGCATGGCCTGCTTATGAGAATGTGTTGGCTCTTGACTGTGTGCTCTTTGTGTTTCTCCAGCATTGCCTGTTTGGATGTCACACATACATTTAATTGGCAACCTTGTTCTTTTCTTCAGATCCAGAGCTTTTCCTGCTCCGTAAACAACACATTCCCTCTGGTAACACGTTCATCAGCTGGGGATAGTGGTTTAAAGAGTGCTGAGTAGGACATTGTTAAGTGGCGTGTCCTCCAGCCCATTGCCGAATCACTCTAATGGGAACAGATGAGCACATCAGGGTCTAGGAAGTCTGTTGATCATAATTTCCGAAATCAGAGGGCTCAGGTTTACTTAGAGCAGCGGTTCTCAACCTGTGGGTCGCGACCCCTTTGGCGGTCAAACGACCCTTTCACAGGGGTCGCCTAAGGCCATCCTGCATATCAGATATTTACATTACGATTCATAACAGTAGCAACATTACAGTTATGAAGTAGCAATGGGAATAATTTTATGGTTGGGCCAGAACATGAGAAACTGTATTTAAAGGGCCAGAAGGTTGAGAACCACTGACTTAGAGCAACCAAACTAAAATATCCCATGCATTTCAGCAGTAGATATAAGAACCTGACAACTGGGAGTGTTTCTCAGTCATTCATTGGGGTTAATTGAGGCAGCAGTATGTTAAGCTTTTAAGAATGCGAAAATCCTTTAATTTCTTCATTTGTTTGCTCATTCATTTCAAAAGTGTTTATGTAACACCAGTGAGGGGCCAGGTACTGATGTAGGCACATGAAGTGTTTTCTCCCCAGGGAGTACAGGGTCTAGTGGGGACCCAGTTTCTCTCAACAGTGGCAATAATTGGTCCCCAAGGCTGAGAGGGAGGAGCACTTAGGTGCTGGGAGAGAAAGGAGGTGCCCTAATTTTTCCTCGGGGCTCATGGAGTGGTGTGAGCATCGTTTTTTTCAGGGATTAGAGTGTGCACAGGGAAGGCTGGTAGGTAATGTGGTGGTATTTGTGTTGAGCCTTCAAGAGTAGGAGTTTAGCAGATGGAGATGATTCTTTAAATATTCAACAGTATTTCTAAAGGCCCAGAGAATTCTAAAGGCCCAGAGAATGGTAGGGATTTGAAGGCCCACTCAAAACAGTGTGTTTCCAGTAAGAAAGGACACTTCCCCCCCTTGATTGTCTGTGGTTGTTCAGTCATTCCTATTTGTATTGCTGCTTGGTTTCCACCTTAAAAAACTTGGAGCCATATTTTATCTATTTTAAGATGCGCGTCAGTGGGAAAGTAAGATGCAATGCCAATTTTCATTTAACTCAACTTTTCAAGAATCCATTTCATTTGTAAGTTGGGATTGGTTTCTATCACATCTCGTTAAGCATGTAAAAATAACTTTTCTCTGTGGTTCATTCTAGAATCTAGATATTCTTAAAATGGAAATCATTTGACGTTGACATGGTTTTTCTATCTCGATGGCCACTGGTTGCCCATGAGTGTGTGGACTTGATGCGGTTGGGCATGGACATGCTAAGTTAACAGTCCTCTCATTCCCGAATTCTGGGTAGCAGGCAGGAGTTTGAAAGTGCAGATTGGATCCTTGTCAGCTGGCAAGAGAGGAATGAAGAGAATTTTTTTCCCTTTGGGATTTGATAACTGTTAATTCTTCATGAACTTGGCTTCTGCCAAACATATATTGTACTTCTCTCTGATAGGGAATTTATATTGTTAAACTCTACGTGAACTCAAGGTATTAATGTAGAGTGCTTACTAGCAAAAATGAGTTGCAAATGTCAGATAAAATTAAATAACAGGGCTTAATAAAATAAGCTTGTTTCCGAAAATCTGTTTTTCATATTTGTGAAAGAATGATCTGTCTTGTTATTTAAACCCAGATATTGCCAGGACAGGGAAAAGAGATGCTCTTTTATCAATTATCAAGGGAACCATTGATTTCACAAAGGCAATTAAAGTGTTTCTGGAGGAACAAGTAAATATTAGTTTTAGAGGCATTTAAAAAAAAACTCTGGGTAACTAGGATGAGAGCACTAAATAAAAATAAAGACACCCTATTCATCAGCTGAGGCACAGTGAGCAGCTGGGCCTGCTTGCAGATCCTTGGTCCTCAACATCGTTAATTTAACGGACTCAAATATGGACAGTTAGCTTTCAGTTAGGCATAGGTGTAACACAGATGGACTTCATGCCACTGAACAAATGTCCAATGGTTTGACTAGTGATTTTGTGAGCAGGAAGAGCATCATAAAAGAAACAAGTCTGAAAACGAGGTGCCATCTAGGGACGCCACCGGGGAGTCCCCTTTGTTCTTTGTGGTCCCTGTTGGAATTAGGTGTGAACAGCTCCCCCTTATCTATATATATAAAAGGCTAAGCGACTGTCTGACCATCTGACCGGCTGGTAGGTATGACGCGCATTGACCATCAGGGGGCAGACGCTCAATGCAGGAGCTGCTGAGCAGTGGTGACTTGGCAGCGATGGTTCTTGGGTGACACATCCCGGAACCAGAGAGGAGGGAGCCTGATTCTGGGGTGCATCACCTGAGAACCACCCTCTTGCAATCCGGGACCCCTCGGGGGATGTTGGAGAGCTGGTTTGGGCTGATTCCCACAGGCCAGGCCAAGGGACCCCACCTGCAGGAGGGACCCGCTCACTCCACAGGCACCCTTTGAGCCGAGGTGCAGCCCCAGGTGCGGCAGGCGGGGAGAGACAGTGGGAGGTTGGCTCCAGGGCATGTCTGGACATCTTGCCCAGTCCCGTGCCCCACCGGCCACCTTCTAATTAATTTGCTTTCAGTGTGCACGAATCCGTGCACCAGTGCACTAGTTTTGCTATATGGTCCCTTCCTGACTCAGTGGCTGCTTCTTCTGGGCTCTGAGTCGGGTGAGGCCAGGGAGAGTTGCGGTGGGTGCAGGGCGTGCATGGGAAGCTCTCCACTCATGCAAAGTGCTGCTCGACGGCGTGTCTCCCTCAGGCAAACCAGACGCCCTTGTCCTGGTGTCCTGTGAGAGCAAGCCATCGCTTGCTCGGTTTGGGGGATTGGAGCTCTGATCTCCCACTAGGTGGATGATTAAGTAACGTGACCTGTCACAGCAGGAGCGGTAAACTGAGTCCCAGTCTCTCCGATGAGAGATTCTAAGCAGCAGAGAAAACATACAGAGCGAAGAGGTTAGCTCCGGACGTCACTCACCAATTCACATTTTTCACGAATGCCCACGGTCAGCAGTTCTCGGGAACCTGATGAATGACACCCCTTTGCCAGCACCCCTAGCATCTCTGCGGGCCTAGGCAGCGACTCCCTCCTCAGAGTGAAGAGGTTTCGTGAGCAGGAAGTGTCTCAGGGCGCACATGTCAGCCCTGAAGCAGGGAGCCTAGAACGGCACCCTCCTTATTGCAGACCTCTGCCCGCAGGACCAATGGTTGGCATCTTCCTTTCTAACCTGGAACGGGCGAGAGAGAGCTACGGAGGTGTTCAGGTTTCCTCGTTCCACCTCCTCGTGCCCGCAGGGCCCGCATCTCTGCTCCAGGGGGGTGGCAGGCCCATTTAGCCCTGCACGGCTGATAGCTCCTCCCCCCTGGCATCTGCCCTGCCTTGGTGGGGTGCCCTCCCCTCCAGCCACCAGACTGACAGCCGGGCCATGGCTACCTCCTTCTTCTCTAGTCTCCGAGCCCCGGGCTTTGTGACCCGCTCCTGCGAAGAGGGGGTGGATTGTCGTTGCTGCTCACCCTGCTTCCCTCCTCTCCGCCTTCCCATGTCTATCGGCTCCCGGACGTCCCTCTTCCCGGGGGTTTCTTTGATCTTCCTTCAGGGTTTTTCGTTTTTTAAAATATATTTTAATTGATTTCAGAGAGGAAGGGAGAGGGAGAGAAAGACAGAAACATCAACGATGAGAGGAAATCATTGATCGGCTGCCTCCTGCACGCCCCACACTGGGGATTGAGCCCGAAACCCAGGTGTGTGCCCTTGACTGGGAGCAAACCGTGATCTGGTTCATAGGTCGATGCTCAACCACGGAGCCACGCTGGCTGGGCGTAAGGTTTCTTTCTAAATTGCATTGTTCTTTTCACCTATTGTGGGAAGTGGAATTGAGTGGACAGGCTCCCGCAGACTTCTGGAGTTTTCCACGTTAGTGAGGTGCTCAGGCCAGAAACCCAGGAATTTCGTTGACCTGCTGTGTCCTCGCCCCCTCAGCTCCCGCCTCCGCCCAGCCCTGCGGAGCCACATCCGTCCATTACCTGGTCCTCTCCACCCTGCTCCGGACGGCTCTTACCGCTCTTACCACACCTCGCCACGCCTCCTGCTCCGGCCGCAGCTCCTGTCCCATGGTCTCCTGCATCCCGCTGCCCAGCGGCCTTTACACCCCCCACCCTCATCCCTCTTAAAACCACTCAGTGGCTTCCCACATCCTTAGCATCAACAATAAGCGGCCTGCTCGGTCCCAGCGCCTGACCTGGCCCTCGCTGACCTCCGCGTCTTCTCCCATCACTGCCTCCCAGTCCCTCCTCGTCACTCCTCAGTTCCTTGAAAATGCCCCCTCCCACTCTTGCCCTGGTTGGTATTGTTAGCTCTGTGGGGTTCCTCTTCTCTTGGCCACGTGGACACCCAGCATCCTTCCTGTCTCAGCACGACTCCCTCCCTGGACCACGTGGGCCCCCACACCGCACCCCAAGGCACCCACACTTCCCTGGAGCCTCTCAGAGCAGGGTGCACGCATTCCATAACGTGTCGTCACTCACACCACCTCTCCCTTTAGGGCATCAATTCCACGGGCAAGTGACGGGCTTATTTCGCTGCTCATTGTCCGCTCCGGGCTGCTCGGAAGACAGAAGTGCCTCCGTGCATAGTGTTGACTGGCTGATCTTTCCACTGGGTGCTTTGCGTCTCTGAAGCCAGTGCTCCCGTCTGTGCTAAGAAAACCCACCTTTGCCACACAGCCCCGCCCGAGCCCTCGCTCCTCGCCAGGCCTGTGAATGCTGCCTGGGGCGACCGAGACATCCCCTGGCTCCCCACAGCGGCCTAGGCCCAGCGTTGGCGTTCCAACCATTTCCTTCTGGCTCGGGTGTCTCCTCTGCGTGCGTCTGAGCCCAGGCCGGCAGGAGGATCTCTGGTCTGTTTTCTGTACCAGATAACACCGCATTCGTCTTGAACAAATGGGGAAAGGTTCGAGCCACACTCATCATCCTGGGAGCGGTGCCCAGGGTTTCCATCACGTGGGAGAAGCAGAGATAGACGGCGACTCCGAGTTCACTTGTGGGCTGCGGGCTCCCACAGTGACAGCCGACCAGGCCAACGAAAGAGCGAGGCTGCCGTTCCTCTGCGCCGGGAAGATGCCCGAGCAGCTCCGTGTTCTCCAGACAGTAGACAGGGAATCCCACAGGGAAGGCCTTGCTCTCACGTGGCTCAGGAGACAGGGAGGTCCTGACGGGTGGCACCCCCCGCCCCCCCCCCCATGTTAGCTCAAGCCCCAAAGGTGGGAGGCATCCTTATCCCTTTCTCTCTCTCATCACCTCCATCAGACTTAGCGATCCTACTGCCTCTGCCTCCAAGCCACGACCATGCTGCGTGTCTCCTGTTTCTTTATTTTTATTGTTATTGGTTTAGGGGGAAAGGGAGAGGGAGCGAGAGATAGAAACATCAGTGATGAGACAGAGTCATTGATCGGCTGCCTCCTGCACGCCCTCAACTGCAGAATCCAGCCCCCAACCCGGGCATGTGCCCCGACGGGGAATTGAACGGTGACCTCCTGGTTCATAGGTTGATGCTCAACCACCGAGCCATGCTGGCTGGGTCCCCTCTATTTCTACCCCCATGCCACCATCTCCTCTCTTTCCCGTAGCTTGTGACCACCACTCTTGCGGCGCCCCCCCCCCCAAATTCACTCTCTGCACAGCTGCTAAAATGATCCTTTAAATTTGGGTTACATCACTCCATTGCTTAAAACCTCCCAAAACAAAACAAGAAATGCCTCCCAATAATTTCTGACAAATTAAGAAAAAAAACTGAGTTTCTTGCCCCGACTTACAAGGCTAATGCCCCTCCGAGGGGAGAGACGGATGAGCCGCCGCTGCTTTCGGAAGCAGCTGCTCCCACTGGGACCTCCTCCTCCTCTGGTTTTGCTCTGCCTCTGAGCCCCCAGTGCTCCCTGGCACGACACCAGGTGCTTGTCTGGTTACTGGCTTCCCCGACTCCCCCACCTGAGGACCATCCTCGTGTGCAGGGACTTGGGCTCCTGCTGCACGTGTCGCATTGGCGGCGGTGGCTGCTGCACAGTCGGTGCTCAGCGAGGGCTTGTTAAACGGACGAAGGAAAAAGCGAACGGGCAGGGCTCGGCCTCCTTGGTCCTTTCCTTGGGACAACGTTGAGGTCAGAGTGGCGGACGGCGCTCACGGTCTGGCTGCTGCCGTGGGGAGCATGCTGCTCTGGTGTCTGCCTCGATGCTCGGAGAGCCAGCAATGGAGGCCTCGCAGGTCCTCCCACGGAGCCTGTGGAGGAGAGTGAGCCGAGGCCTCCTGGGCCCAGCTGGCTGGCAGGCAGGGCGGTGCCTGCTGGCGGGTACCTGCCGGGCACAGGGCGCTTCCTTTCTGGGGAGCTGCTGGCTGGAGCTGTGTGTCCAGCAAAGGATGCTCCACCCTCATTAGCAGCTCATAAACCTTCCCTGCTCGTCAAGGCTGGCTCTTTAGGCCACAGTGGGGGCATTTACCGAGACCTTGGAGAAACGAGCCACGCTTTTTGTAAGGTGCTTATGAAAGGGTTTGGGAGAAAAGATGACTGAGAATAATACCAAGAGTCTGTTTCTTTGTAGACAGGATCACTAGGCTTCTATTCGGTGTCTTGAAAACATTTTTATTTTTATTTCCCCCCATGAATGATCTTTGTGGTCGTTTCAGAACCGACTCCTCACGCCCCTGCTTTGAATTGCTCCTCTTGGTCATAGGGAGCCTGCGGAGTCCCCTTTGGCCTGGGATCCTCCTTCTCCAGAACGGAGTCACCTCCGAGCAAGGCCCACAGAGATGGGCGTTCGTGTGGGGGGTTGGGGGGGGCGCCTCTGAGGATAACCTGGGCCACGTGGTCAGAGGGTCTTCCCTCCACCTCCACCCCAACTGCTGATTTCCCTCGGGAGTAGCTGGGGCTGGGCCAGGGGTGGGCAAACTTTTTGACTCGAGGGCCACAATGGGTTCTTAAACTGGACTGGAGGGCCGGAACAAAAGCATGGATGGAGTGTTTGTGTGAACTAATATAAATTCAAAGTAAACATCATTACATAAAAGGGTACGGTCTTTTTTTTTTTAGTTTTATTAATTTCAAACGGGCCGGATCCGGCCCGCGGGCCGTAGTTTGCCCACGGCTGGGCTAGGCCCACGCATCCTTTGGACACGCTCTTGCCACATCCCAAGACTTGAATGGGCGCCTTCAATCAGAACTGGAGGACGGGGTGGGCCAGCCGGCAGCCGCCCTGGGCGCCGAGCTGTGGCAGCGAATAGAAACCTCTCTGTGATGGTGACCAGTTAATCCAGGTTCCCCTACACTGCAGCTCACAGAACCAAGCAAGTCCTAACTTGGTTCTCCAAAGACAGCGCCCTCTAGTGGAGGTGAAAACCACGTCTCACTTGCCCAGTCCTGTATCTGTGCAGTGTTATTGCCATGGCAACTTGAAGTCTTCCATGCTGAAACTCGCCTTCTGCAGTGTCAATACCGAGGACAGCAGCCGATCTGCCCTGTACATTAAAAACCCTTCCCGCGCCTCCTGAACATCTGTCTGGTTAGTGAGACAGAAACGGGTGGCGTTCGGTCATCATGTCTTTCGTAACGCAGATGCTGCTTTGCGTTGGGAGAGTAAACTGGAAAGTGAACTGGTGTCTGTATGTACGTTTTTATTAATCTAAATAAATCGTGTCCCCCCTGAAAAAAAACCCTTAAGGGTGTTGTTGAAAGGGTCAGGTTATGGCTGACTGAAGCGCCCACCTGCTGACCCGGCCGTCTCTGTGACTCTGGCCCTCCCCGGTCCCAAACCCCCGCCAGCCTGAGGGAGCCGGAGTGCTGAGTCCACGAGACCAGGCCACGTGAGCTGGGGGTGGGGTCCTGGGCGAATCCTTAGCTTCCTTGTCCATAAGATGCCAGAATTAAATGAGATGCCGCTGAGGTCCCTCCCAGCTCTGACAGCCTGGGAACCAGTGGGGCTGCGCCGTGCAGGCAGTTGTGTCTGGTCCTGAGTGAGTAAGGGACTTACCACACCCTGTCAGTCCCGGGGACTCAGCCCTCACCAGTGGAAGACTGAAACTCGATCGCTCTTTTTATTGTTGTTAATCCTCACCAGAGCATATTTTTCCATTGAATCTTAGAGACAGTGGAAGGAAGAGGGAGAGACAGAGAGAAACATCGATGTGAGAGAGACACATCAATTGGTTGCCTCCTGCACACACCCCCGACCTGGGCCCGGGAACCTGCAACCAAGGAATTGAACTCAGGACCCTTTCGTGTGTGGGCCGATGCTCTATCCACTGAGCCAAACCAGCCAGGGCACACTTGAGTGTTCTTGACCGTTTTCCCCCTGGACTTGTCAAGATGCCTCCCTGCGCTCAAACAAGAAGGGGTTGTTAAAGCCACAGACTTCGGTGCGTGGTGCTAATGGGCAGGTGATTATCAGAGTCCTCGTGGCTGGCGGGCCGGCTCCCGGTGCTGCAGGAGAGCCGCTGGTTGGCACGGAGTGAGCGCCCTGTGCGCCCAGCGCGGAGCCTGTGGACTCATCCCTGGGACTCCTGGCTTCAGGCCCGAGGTCCACGTTGGACCCTACTTGCCTGTTGGTTTTCATCTGTGACATCTTAGAGCACGGGGCTCGCCCCTCCTGATGGACAGGCACAGAGGCGGCGTCCCCGAGTGGCCATGTCTCTCCGAGGTGCTCCCGGCCTTGCAGCCTCACTGTGAGCTGTGCGCTCGCCAGTCCTCTGTGTGTGTTGGTTCCCTATGGCTGCTGTCACAGACGGTCTCAGCCTCAGAGCCTGGGCAGCACGGGCGTGTTATCTCCTCCTTCTGCAGGTTAGAAGTCCAACCAGGGCCCTCTGGCTGCCATCGGGGCCGCTGGCTGCCTTTCCCTCCGGGGCTCTGCGGGAGGCCCTGCTGCCTTGCCTTCTCCAGCTTCTGTCGGCCCCACCTCCTTGGCTCCCGGTCCCATTCTCCACCGTGGAGCCCCCAATGTTGCATCTCTCAGACCCTCCCCATGGTCATAGCCAACACCTTCCCATGATTCCACACAGTTGCCAGCAGAGATGCTTTGTTCAGAGGCCCCTGCCAGCGGGGGAGACACCCGCAGAACTGAGTGGAGGCTGCCGGCCACGACCAACCTGAGTCGTGGGGAGTCCGGGAGTGGGAAGTTGCTCGGCTGGGGGCATCCCCTGCTCCTCCTCCTCGGAAAGGCAGCTGTTTTTGTTTTTAAAAAAATATATATTTTATTGATTTTTTACAGAGAAGAAGGGAGAGGGATAGAGAGTTAGAAATATCGATGAGAGAAACATCGATCAGCTGCCTCCTGCACACCCCCTACTGGGGATGTGCCTGCAACCAACGTACATGCCCTTGACGGGAATCGAACCTGGGACCCTTCAGTCCGCAGGCCGACGCTCTATCCACTGAGCCAAACCGGTCAGGGCTCCCAGGCGTTTTTGAGGGTGTGTGAACTTTACTGCTCGCCTGGCTCTTGGTTGGGCATGTCTACATCAGCCACTAAGTAGGTGACAACGTTTCCTTGGTGGAAAGAGCATTAGGTAATGATGCTTTTAGGTAATGATATTTCCTGTGCACTCATCAACCACGCCGTCCCTGTCAAGACGTGGCCGCGAATTAGCTCATGTTCTCGGGGGTAGGGTGGGGGCTGGGGGGCTGGGGGGGCACAGTCACCCCTCGCCAGCCACCTCGTGTTGACTTTAAGCTCCTGAAACTACTCTTTGTGCTGCAGGGTGACTATTAACCATGTTTGACACAAAGAATGTTTTCCATGTTCTGCTAAGGAAATCCTCTGTCAAGGTAAACAGCCCTTCCCTCCGCGCCGGCCGTGGCCTTGCCAGGAAGGTCTAAATGCGTCCTCTGTAGTTGTGTTCTCGCCGGCGGTTCACACTGGAGCTCAGTGGCTCGCTCCCGGCCGGCGGAGCTCATTCTGCTGCGAGACCTGGAGCTACAGGACAGAGCTGCTCTGGGTCCCTTTGTCCCGCCCCAGGTTCCTTGTAGGCGTTCTGTCACCAGAGCGATGTCCTTCCTCCTCCCCTCCTTTCTGTCACTTTCCATGCAATTGATTGAGCAAACGGGCTTCTCTCTGAACTTTCGGTGAATATATCTGTGAATATATTTTTCTGCTTCATCCTTTACCGCCTCCATTTTTCTGTTCCAACCACTTCACGAAGTCCTGGGTTTTCCAATGAGCTGAAACCAACACGCACTCCTTCCCACGATACTGGGCGATGCCTGGAGAGGACTGTGGGTGCAAACCGGCTCCTCGGCCCAGAGAGAGATTTTTGTTACAGCAAAGCGGTGTTGCTGCCCAGGTGTGGATGGGGTTTCCTGGGTGTGGATGGGGTTTCCTGGGTGTGGATGGGGTTTCCTGGGTGTGGATGGGGTTTCCTGGGTGCGGATGGGGTTCTCTGGGTGTGGATGGGTTCCCTGGGTGCGGATGGGGTTCCCTGGGTGCAGATGGGGGTTCCCTGGGTGCGGATGGGGTTCTGTGGGTGTGGATGGGGTTTCCCTGGGTGTGGATGGGGTTTCCTGGGTGTGGATGGGGTTTCCTGGGTGTGGATGGGGTTCCCTGGGTGCGGATGGGGTTCTCTGGGTGCAGTTGGAGTTTACTGGGTGCGATTGGGGTTCCCTGGGTGTGATTGGGGTTCCCTGGGTGCGGATGGGGTTCCCTGGGTGTGGATGGGGTTCCGTGGGTGTGGATGGGGTTCCCTGGGTGCGGATGGGGTTCCGTGGGTGCGGATGGGGTTCCGTGGGTGCGGATGGGGTTCCCTGGGTGCGAGGTGGGGTTCCCTGGGTGCGGATGGGGTTCTCTGGGTGCGATTGGGGT
>NW_005871600.1:290366-293682 GCF_000147115.1 Myotis lucifugus | reverse complement strand
TGGGTGCGAATGCGGTTCCCAGGGGGCGGATGGTTTCCCGAGTGCCGGATGGGTTCCGTGGGTGCGGATGGGTTCCCTGGGTGCGGATGGGTTCCGTGGGTGTGGATGTGGTTCCCTGGGTGCGGATGGGGTTCCCTGGGTGCGGATGGGTCCCCTGGGTGCGGATGGGTTCCGTGGGTGTGGATGGGGTTCCCTGGGTGCGGATGGGTTCCCTGGGTGCGGATGGGTTCCGTGGGTGCGGATGGGTTCCCTGGGTGCGGATGGGTTCCGTGGGTGCGGATGGGGTTCCCTGGGTGTGGATGGGTTCCCTGGGTGCGGATGGGTTCCGTGGGTGCGGATGGGGTTCCCTGGGTGCAGATGGGGTTCCCTGGGTGTAGATGGAGGTTCCCTGGGTGCGATTGGGGTTTCCTGGGTGCGGATGAGGTTCCCTGGGTGCAGATGGGGGTTCCCGTGTGGCTGCTGGTGGATGGGCTGGAACTCCACACACAGGTGGAGCCTCAGCTCACATGGAAGATGGTGCAGGCCTCACTGTGCGGGGCTGAGCTCCCATCCTCGTTCCGGTTTTTCTTTGCTCCACTTTCTGCGGCTCCTTTCACTCCTCCCCGTGGCCGTGATGCTGGTGTTTCTCTGAAGAGCACGATGGGAAAGCCTGGTGGTGGGGGAGGGCACACAGTGTTTCCTGAGGGTCCACGCATGGGCGAGTGGCCCTGCCGCAGAGCCGCCTGGGAAGAAATCTGCTGGCCTCGCCAACACAGAGCTCCTCTGTGTCGTGACTTCGCGAATCGGAATTGGACCTGAATGCTGGGGGTGGCTGTGGGAGTGACCATATTCAACCAGGAGGCGAGTCTGGCTTCCGGGGCAGGTGCCCTGATGCCTTCAGGCCCTGCGGCTCTGCTCCTGTGACTGCCCAGCTGGGTGGGGCCTCGAGGCGGGCAGGCTGCGTCTGCTCTCAATGCTGCCGCGTCCTCAGCAGACCTGCTGAGACCCATTGTTGTTGCTTGACACTCAGGAAAGCCTGGGCTCTGTTACTGGGCTGAGCTGCCCCCCTTGTACCTGGGATGTAAGTTGCAAGAGGAGGAAACAGGGCCATTGAAACTCTCCTTGACTTTTCCTTGACATAACGGCCAGGGAAGTGGGCGCAGAATGTGGAGGCTGGAAGAACAGAAGCGTCACTGCCATCTGTCCCCTCCACACATACCCCTTTCTCCCCAACGCACGTTCAGGAGGACTTTGCCTGTGACGGGGATGGTGCTGTGTAGATGAGCGTCAAGCCTGGAGGCATCGTCCTTCCACACCAACATGTCCTCCCATTTATCCCTGTTCTCGAATAGCTTGGACACAGTAGGTGCTTCATACATATTTGTTGGAAGACTGAGTGGCAATGGACTGCCTGGGTGGGTGGGGGAGGGTGGCACACGCCTGATAAAATGGCTATTGTCAAAAAGACAGGCCCTGGACAGGTAGCTCAGGTGGTCAGAGCGTTGATGTGCTGAGGTTGGGGGTTCCACCCCCCGTCAGGGCACATACAAGAAGCAACCCCTGAGGCATAAGTAAGTAGAACAACAAACTGATGTCCCCCTCCCTCTCCCCGCACCCTGCATACGCAATGGGAAGTTTTGCTGGTTGACACTGTTTGATGTTGTGGTCCCTTTTAGACGACTACTTGGCAGTAGTTTAAATGACAGGTGCAGACACTGCTAACTGTGCTCATATAGTCATTCTCTCTTCCTTCCTTTCAGTAATAGAAGCTCCATTGGTTTAGGGCAGTGGTTCTCAACCTGTGGGCCGCGACTCCTTTGGGGGTTGAACGACCCTTTCACAGGGGTCGCCTAAGAAGACCATCGGAAAACACATATATAATTACATCTTGCTTTTGTGATTAATCACTATGCTTTAATTATGTTCAATGTGTAACAATGAAAATACATCCTGCATATCAGATATTTACATTATGATTCATAACAGTAGCAAAATTACAGTGATGAAGTAGCAACGAAAATAATTTTATGGTTGGGGGTCACCACAACATGAGGAACTGTATTACAGGGTCGCGGCATTAGGAAGGTTGAGAACCACTGGTTTGGGGCAATGGCTGCTCAGATAGGGACTACATTTCCCAGCGTCCTTTGCAGTTGGGTGTGGTGATCAGAGTTCCCCCAGGCCACTGGGACTTAGGTGAGAGCCATTCTCGCAGTGTCTGCCTTGTGCCCTTAGTAGAAACCTCCCTTGATCGGTTTCCACCTCGCTCGCTGTGAGAACCTTTTTTATCTGTTGGGCTCGCTGTGGGGCTCACGGAGCCCTTGGTCACGTTTGCCTCCCCAGCACCGAGTGGTGTCCATGTTCCTGCCACAGTGGAGGGTCCCCATACACGTTTGCTAAACAAGTGAAGGAATGAGGGAGCCCCCCCCGCACTATATCGGATTTCCCTTGTCCATGAAGGTCAATTGCAAAGCGATGCGAGGCGCACAGGAAGCGTCCCGTTGGCTTTTGCTGGTCACTCAGGAGTTGACAGCGATGGATGGTGTTCCCACGGGTTAGCCTCCTCGCAGCCCTCCCACCCGCTGCACATTGCAGAACGCACCCACGCCTTCAGAACGCCCAAACAGCTAGCCAACAGCCAGACCTTTATTTCCAGTATCTTTAAGGGCTTCCCTGCATCATTGGGCCGATGGTGAAGTGCCAGTTTCAGAGAATTCGGTGGCTACTTTGCAGGAAATTGAGGGGGGCGGGTCATCCGTGTTCCTTTCAGCAGCGCTGGTGGGAGTGTGACGGGAGGAGGGACTTGCCTTGTGGAATTGTCATGACAATAACGGCGTGTTTCGGAGCCTCTCTGGGTGATGTGGCGTCACTGAGCCACGCCAGACACTGCCAGTGGCCACCGACACCATCACCCACTTCCTGAACCCCTCCATTTTCCCTGACCTGGGAGTCCCAGGCCAGTTTCCCTCGGGCTCTGGACACTGTCTCAGATTCCCTCCATCCCTTGCTATTTGCAGGGCGGGGCATGCACAGAGGGGCGGAGCATGCACGGCAGGGCGGGGCATACACAGAGGGGCGGAGCATGCATGGCAGGGCGGGTCTTACTTGGTGGGGGGGCGGGCATGCACAGAGGGGCGGGCAGCTTGAGGAAGTCCCTGTGCTGCAGGGGACCATCCTTTGCTGATGGCGGTGGCAAATAGCTTCATTTTAGTTCCCTCCTGTGCTTTTTTATAAGCAGTGAAGTGGCTCAGTGGTTGAGCATCGACCTGTGAACCAGGAGGCCACGGTTCTGCTCCAAGGTCAGGGCACATGCCTGGGTTGTGGGCTCGATCCCCAG